>NC_088422.1:106225961-106245961 GCF_034236695.1 Oncorhynchus nerka
CCTTAGCCATAGTCCATGATCTCTAGTTTCAGACCCTTAGCCATAGTCCATGATCCCTAGTTTCATACACTTAGCCATAGTCCATGATCCCTTGTTTCGTATATACACTTAGCCGTAGTCCATGATCCCTTGTTTCGTATATACACTTAACCATAGTCCATGATCCCTAGTTTCATACACTTAGCCATAGTCCATAATCCCTAGTTTCATACCCTTAGCCATAGTCCATGATCCCTAGTTTCATACACTTAACCATAGTCCATGATCCGGTTCAGGTTTTATATTGTATTAGTTGTATGTAAAGGATACACATGGTATACACCGGCCAATGAAATGCTTACCTGCAGGTTCCTTCCTGACAATACAACAACAATACAATGTAAAAATACCAAGATAAAATAAATGTCTCAGTCGAATAGGTAAGGGTTAAGGTTAGGATGAGTTAAAGGGTTATGGTTAAAGTTAGGGTTAGGGTAGGAGTTAGGGTTTAGGGTTGGGTGGTCCCAAGGATCCCACTTAGTATCTACCTTAGAACTACTCTATTTGTGTCTGTGTGGCCTGTCTATCTATTCACCTCAAAGGGAGAACA
The DNA here is from genome assembly GCF_034236695.1 of Oncorhynchus nerka. Taxonomy (NCBI): domain Eukaryota; kingdom Metazoa; phylum Chordata; class Actinopteri; order Salmoniformes; family Salmonidae; genus Oncorhynchus; species Oncorhynchus nerka. Next base: position 106,226,551 of record NC_088422.1, read on the forward strand.
AGGCCTTGTGCTCAGTCCGGCGCTCTTTCTTCAATTAGGTCTGGGTCTGCCTCTGTTTACAAAGCTCACTGGTCTGCCCTGGGGGTCTCACTCCGGGGCTTAGCTTTAACAGGCTAGAGTTTGCAATAAAAGCACCAGAATGCCATTGAATCTGATGGAGACTTCGGCCACCAATACAGCTGACCCTTGTCAGTCTCAGCAGCGTAGACCAGGGAACTGTGAAGATAAGCAAATGGAACTTTGTGTTAGCTATGTCTATTTGTTTATACAAGCTTAGAAAGGTTTTACATTTCAGGAGACGTCGTCTATTTGCAGCCTGCTCTCTCTGGGGTAATCTCTTAACAAATAACATTACATTAACTTAATGAGGCACGTAAGATTAAGGAGGAACATTATCTAGTATTTTTTTCTTAATATCCTGATTGAACTGAAAGCTATAGCACAGTCTATATATCAGTGTGTTTCTTGAGTTAGTGTCTGTTGCATTAAAAAGGGGTTCTAAACTTCGAAACTGCTACCACATGTGCCTTTGTGCTGCGGTCTACTGAATGTGAGCGTGTTGTTTGCCAGACTCAGTGTGGGTCACGTTAGTGGGCCTTTGTACTGCGGTCTACTGAATGTGAGCGTGTTGTTTGTTAGCCTCAGTGTGGGTCACGTTAGTGGGCCTCTGTACTGCGGTCTACTGAATGTGAGCGTGTTGTTTGTTAGCCTCAGTGTGGGTCACGTTAGTGGGCCTTTGTGCTGCGGTCTACTGAATGTTGTTTGTTAGACTCAGTGTGGGTCACGTTAGTGGGCCTTTGTACTACGGTCTACTGAATGTGAGCGTGTTGTTTGCCAGACTCAGTGTGGATCACGTTAGTGGGCCTTTGAACTGCGGTCTACTGAATGTGAGCATGTTGTTTGTTAGCCTCAGTGTGGGTCACGTTAGTGGGCCTTTGTACTGCGGTCTACTGAATGTGAGCGTGTTGTTTGTTAGTCTCAGTGTGGGTCACGTTAGTGGGCCTTTGTACTGCGGTCTACTGAATGTGAGTGTGTTGTTTGCCAGACTCAGTGTGGGTCACGTTAGTGGGCCTTTGTACTGCGGTCTACTGATTGTGAGCGTGTTGTTTGTTAGCCTCAGTGTGGGTCACGTTAGTGGGCCTTTGTACTGGGGTCTACTGAATGTGAGCGTGTTGTTTGTTAGACTCAGTGTGGGTCACGTTAGTGGGCCTTTGTACTGCGGTCTACTGAATGTGAGCGTGTTGTTTGTTAGCCCCAGTGTGGGTCACGTTAGTGGGCCTTTGTACTGCGGTCTACTGAATGTGAGTGTGTTGTTTGTCAGACTCAGTGTGGGTCACGTTAGTGGGCCTTTGTGCTGCGGTCTACTGAATGTGAGTGTGTTGTTTGTCAGACTCAGTGTGGGTCACGTTAGTGGGCCTTTGTGCTGCGGTCTACTGAATGTGAGTGTGTTGTTTGTCAGACTCAGTGTGGGTCACGTTAGTGGGCCTTTGTACTGCGGTCTACTGAATGTGAGCGTGTTGTTTGTTAGCCTCAGTGTGGGTCACGTTAGTGGGCCTTTGTACTGGGGTTAGCCTCAGTGTGGGTCAGATGATTGTTTTTTTGTCCAACTCAGAATATGTGGGTTTCCAGAAGATCTGGCGTTGGTCAGAGCTCAACATAAATCTCCTCACCTGTCCTTACCTCATCTAGCCACTAATAGCATCAGCTAATAGAGCTGGAATAACTCACTAAAGGCTTTGTCATACTTGAGTAACTGTGACAAGGTCACGGAAGTCATGACTTTAAGAAGGGAAATGCTTCTGTAAATGTTTCATAATGACGCACATCTATCTGACCGTGTCAGGAAGAAGTCACACTGGGCTTCGCTCATCTATCTGACCGTGTCAGGAAGAAGTCACACTGGGCTTCGCTCATCTATCTGACCGTGTCAGGAAGAAGTCACACTGGGCTTCGCTCATCTATCTGACCGTGTCAGGAAGAAGTCACACTGGGCTTCGCTCATCTATCTGACCGTGTCAGGAAGAAGTCACACTGGGCTTCGCTAATCTATCTGACCGTGTCAGGAAGAAGTCACACTGGGCTTCGCTCATCTATCTGACCGTGTCAGGAAGAAGTCACACTGGGCTTCGCTCATCTATCTGACCGTGTCAGGAAGAAGTCACACTGGGCTTCGCTCATCTATCTGACCGTGTCAGGAAGAAGTCACACTGGGCTTCGCTCATCTATCTGACCGTGTCAGAAAGAAGTCACACTGGGCTTCGCTCATCTATCTGACCGTGTCAGGAAGAAGTCACACTGGGCTTCGCTCATCTATCTGACCGTGTCAGGAAGAAGTCACACTGGGCTTCGCTCATCTATCTGACCGTGTCAGGAAGAAGTCACACTGGGCTTCGCTCATCTATCTGACCGTGTCAGGAAGAAGTCACACTGGGCTTCGCTCATCTATCTGACCGTGTCAGGAAGAAGTCACACTGGGCTTCGCTCATCTATCTAACCGTGTCAGGAAGAAGTCACACTGGGCTTCGCTCATCTATCTGACCGTGTCAGGAAGAAGTCACACTGGGCTTCGCTCATCTATCTGAGCGTGTCAGGAAGAAGTCACACTGGGCTTCGCTCATCTATCTGACCGTGTCAGGAAGAAGTCACACTGGGCTTCGCTCATCTATCTGACCGTGTCAGGAAGAAGTCACACTGGGCTTTGTTCTATGAACGACAACATAAAACAGCTTCTATATGACCGGCAGGTGAACTAATAAAACCTGCAAAGGAGAGGTTGGGGTTCTTCCAGGTGATGGAGGGAAGGCAGGGGGGACTGGAAGAGACACTAGTGGCTGAGAAACCAGTGGAAAATATCCGACTAGACTAGGATAGGCTAGACTGGAACGATGCCTGTGTGGTGAGAACACATGTTGAATTCTCAGCTGACACTCTGTCTGACTCACACACACACACACACACACACACACACACACACACACACACACACACACACACACACACACACACACACACACACACACACACACACACACACACACACACACACACACTTTGACAGCATCAAACAACACCACAACGAGTTGTTAGACCACAATGAAGACAAACAAATGGCAAACACACGTATTGTACTTCACATTACAAATCAGAATAAGTTCATCCTCCAATCTCTCTCTTATTTCCTCCTTCTATACTCTTTCCCCCTCATCCCCCGTTTAACCCTCCATCCATCTCTCCACAGTCCTCTCTTAGTTCCCTCTCTCTACACAGTCCTCTCTTAGTTCCCTCTCTCTCCACAGTCCTCTCTTAGTTCCCTCTCTCTCCACAGTCCTCTCTTTTAGTTCCCTCTCTCCACTGTCCTCTCTTAGTCATCTCTCTCTCCACAGCCCTCTCTTAGTTCCCTCTCTCTCCACAGTCCTCTCAGTTCCCTCTCTATCCACAGTCCTCTCTTAGTCATCTCTCTCTCCACTGTCCTCTCTTAGTCCCCTCTCTCTCCACAGTCATCTGTCTCTCCCTCTCTGTCTCTCCATCTCTCTCTCTCTCTCTCTCTCTCTCTCTCTCTCTCTCTGTCTCTCTCTCTCTCTCTCTCTCTCTCCACAGTCCTCTCCTAGTCCCCTGACTCTCTCTCTCTCTCTCTCTCTCTCTCTCTCTCTGTCTCTCTCTCTCTCTCTCTCTCTCTCTCCCTCTCCCTCTCTCTCTCTCTCTCTCTCTCTCTCTCTCTCTCTCTCTCTCCACAGTCCTCTCCTAGTCCCCTGACTCTCTCTCTCTCTCTCTCTCTCTCTCTCTCTCTCTCTCTCTCTCTCTCTCTCTCTCTCTCTCTCTCTCCACAGTCCTCTCATAGTCCCCTGACTCTCTCTCCCCCTTAGAGGAAGCGGTTTGTGTGCAGACTGTGGCTGACTGGAACACCATGCAGCATGGGAAGCTGTAACTCGAGCTTAGCGCATTAAAAGTTCCACTGGACTAACAGTTTCTGCATGGAAGGATTTTGCGGTGGGCCGGTGTTAGGAATGGAGGGGACTCTACTGGGAGAGAGACATGTGCCTGTGTTGATGCGCTGGCAAAGCCAGATGGGACAGAGGGGGATACTGCCCCCTGTTGATAGAGAAGTGGTGTCAGGGGAAATCGATGTTGAAACTTGATGAACATGTTTTTTATTGTTAAACCATTACGTGTCACTAAAGCCATGTATTTACATAACCAACTGCAGTGTACTTCTGATGTAGATACACATTACAACTGTGATAGTTTCCAATACAACTGAGCACCTTGGATTGGACATAGAGTTCTCCTTATGCACTTATGCCATGTCACGCTTGAAATCAGAGACCAGCAAGCCAAACACAATGTACCGAATTTATCACTGAAAAATAGGCGGAAAATTCCAGACTACTTTGTTGATATGGGAAATACTTGATAATAGGGCACCTGTGAACTTCAAAGTGCTTGTTATCAGACCTTTATATTCCACTATTAACAGCCGGCTCCACCCAGTGACTTACCTTCACATAGAGAGTCTGGGGCTGATTTCATAGCATAAGGGCAGCTACAAACTCTGTGCACTTGATAGAATGGTGGAATATAAAGGTCGTTATTGGATTTGAGATATATTGTAGTGCAAGAGTCTAGTGTAGGCGGGCCTACTATGACGGTAGACTTGACATTGAGGGCCAGTTGAGACAGAGAAGCATTTAACCAGGATATCCAGTGGCATAAATATGATTAACCCAGACACACACTGCAGCCTTCTGATAGACAAACGTATGGAATATTGCTGCAATACTACAGTGAAAAACTTAAAATAGTTTTTTTTGCCGCAGTTCTACTTACAGCCACTAGAGGGTGGTCTCCCATAACGGATATATTTGTGATAGTGTAGCTTTGGCCTTTCTGTGACGTCTCAATTTTGCAGGAAGACTGGTTTCCATAGGAGGTGGTAGAAAGCTGAAGGAAGGGGTTGGAGAAATGTAACCACTCTCAAATTCACATACAGAGGTGTGAATGCAAGGACTGACCATCCATGATATAAAAAATATAGTTTTAGACAATATTTTGATGCTATAAAGCATTTGGTTGCATGTGCATTGTTTATAAACATTGGAGTAAAACAAGCTTATATTTGGGGTTCTGATGGGTTACGGCAGTTGAACTAAGCTCATAAATAAGTAATATTCTTCAAAAATCTATGAGTATATATGATTAATTTATTAGCCCAAAATGTAATGTATCAACTACGGATTCTAGCTAAAAGAAAATAAATAGAGGATCTTGAATGTTTTATTTAGTCTGAGTTAAAGCAGGAAACCCAGCAATCTGAAAAACAAAGAACTAAATCAGTGTTTATTAAAAGTGGACATTCCCCATAGAAAAATATAACATTTCAAATAGATACCACTATACACAACCAAGGTTGTCAAAGTCTGGGCCTGTAAACTCACTTTAATAAATATCTCACCACACATGATAAAATCCAGGGTCGAGGGACACGATCAGCGGAAGAATTCTGTTTCTTTACTTTGGACAGATGAGCTTGGAAACGGCCAGACCCAGGGCTCTGTAACCTCTGGGCCTGAGTTTCTCCTCTCCTCTCCTCTCCAGTCCTCAGTCCAGTCACACAAGCCCCCAGCTCCTATTCCTGATCCCATTCCACTCCGCCCCCCACCCCCCTTGTGTCCTCCTAGTCCACCCCTGCCTTTTAACAGTGTGGAATGGAATGTGAGAATGCTTCCAACATACAGGATGAGAATCAGAGAATCAGATACATCAGTGTTACAAACCAGAGTCACTAGTAACAAAAACAAATATGCTGCGATTCTTTGGAAAAATGGTGGGTGAAAAATAAGTTGTTCTGCTTTCAGAAAAAAAGTGCTATCCAGAACCTGAAAGGGTTCTTCGCCTGTCCCCGTAGGAGTACCCTTTGAAGAACACGTTTTGGTTCCTCATAGAACCCTTTGGGTTCCATGTAGAACCCTTTCCACAGAGGGTTCTGCATGGAACTCAAAAGGGTTCTACCTGGAACCAAAAAGGGTTCTTCTATGGGAACAGTCAAAGAACCCCTTTGGAACCCTTTTTTTCTAAAAGTGTACAGAATGTTAATAAAGAATAAAGTAATTTTACACCACTGTGCCATGTATTCTAAATGTAAAGTTCATGTTCCCTCTGACCTATACCATCCATATTGAATGTCTTCAATACATTGTAGTTTGTTGGTGTAATTAGTCGTACCCCAGATGTGGATGAATATAGGCAGATGGTTTCTGAACAAAAAGAACATGAATACACAGGGAAACGTGTTTTATTCCCCAGTTGAACTGCCTTAATGAAATGATATCTATTAATTAGCTCAGCCTAGATCGGGCTGACCCCATTACATAGAATAGAGGACTTTGATACAGCTATGTGAAGATGCATTGACTCCAATACCAATCACATATGAGTATGTTTGTGATCATATAGAGGTCAGCCAGTCCAGGCAGTACAGTGTGATCATATAGAGGTCAGCCAGTCCAGGCAGTACAGTGTGATCATATAGAGGTCAGCCAGTCCAGGCAGTACAGTGTGATCATATAGAGGTCAGCCAGTCCAGGCAGTACAGTGTGATCATATAGAGGACAGACAGTCCAGGCAGTACAGTGTGATCATATAGAGGTCAGCCAGTCCAGGCAGTACAGTGTGATCATATAGAGGACAGACAGTCCAGGCAGTACAGTGTGATCATATAGAGGTCAGCCAGTCCAGGCAGTACAGTGTGATCATATAGAGGACAGACAGTCCAGGCAGTACAGTGTGATCATATAGAGGTCAGCCAGTCCAGGCAGTGCATCTAGGTTTTGTGTTGAGATATTGCAGAGGGGAATGAAATGGTTGATAATGCATGGTTAACACCAATGTTATTCTGCAAGCCATTCTTTTAAGTATTTCGTAGATGTCCTTGACACTGTAGCATTCTGCACAACATCTTTATTCCAATGTGAATAGTTCCTCTGCAAACATCTGAGGCTCCAGCATTGATTCACATATGAAGTTGAATGTCTGGGTTCTTAATGTCCAGTGAGTTTTACCGTTATGTTTCCCCTTACCTAAATAAAAGCTACTGTGAAGTGTCTTACAGTGTTTTGAGGAAAAAATCATTGTTCTTAACAGGAAGTAGTCCTCGTGTATCCATTGATTTGACACCCATCTTCAAGTAAGACTTCCTGCACGAATGGATGTAGACTGGAACTCACTCACTCACTCACTCACTCACTCACTCACTCACTCACTCACTCACTCACTCACTCACTCACTCACTCACTCACTCACTCACTCACTCACTCACTCACTCACTCACTCACTCACTCACTCACTCACTCACTCACTCACTCACTCACAAACACCCCCCTACACACATTCAACAAAGTCTCAGGGAAATGAAGAGGAGCCAGTTCAGAAGGGGAACCCCAGTGTTCGGGGCATCAGCTGATCTCATCAGCGGATATCGCACCAGTTGGATTCACACTCTACTTACATGCAGTCTATTTAAGTTGACCAGTTCTACACATGATTCCTCAATGCAGGATGTTACGTTCACGAACTCGCTGGTGTCTCTTGCTGCCGTTGCTGCTGTAACTAGCTGTTACTCACTATGCTTGTTGTTTTCTGATATCCCAGCCCAGCCTCCACCTGTCTGGGTTCTGGGTTTCATCCTCCTATCTGATGTAGCATATCATACTGACTGTCTGGAATTACATTTACATTACATTTAAGTCATTTAGCAGACGCTCTTATCCAGAGCGACTTACAAATTGGTGCTTTCACCTTATGACATCCAGTGGAACAGCCACTTTACAATAGTGCATCTAGGTCTTTTAAGGGGGGTGAGAAGGATTACTTTATCCTATCCTAGGTATTCCATAAAGAGGTGGGGTTTCAGGTGTCTCCGGAAGGTGGTGATTGACTCCGCTGTCCTGGCGTCGTGAGGGAGTTTGTTCCACCATTGGGGGGCCAGAGCAGCGAACAGTTTTGACTGGGCTGAGCGGGAACTGTACTTCCTCAGTGGTAGGGAGGCGAGCAGGCCAGAGGTGGATGAACGCAGTGCCCTTGTTTGGGTGTAGGGCCTGATCAGAGCCTGGAGGTACTGAGGTGCCGTTCCCCTCACAGCTCCGTAGGCAAGCACCATGGTCTTGTAGCGGATGCGAGCTTCAACTGGAAGCCAGTGGAGGGAGCGGAGGAGCGGGGTGACGTGAGAGAACTTGGGAAGGTTGAACACCAGACGGGCTGCGGCGTTCTGGATGAGTTGTAGGGTTTAATGGCACAGGCAGGGAGCCCAGCCAACAGCGAGTTGCAGTAATCCAGACGGGAGATGACAAGTGCCTGGATTAGGACCTGCGCCGCTTCCTGTGTGAGGCAGGGTCGTACTCTGCGGATGTTGTAGAGCATGAACCTACAGGAACGGGCCACCGCCTTGATGTTATTTGAGAACGACAGGGTGTTGTCCAGGATCACGCCAAGGTTCTTAGCGCTCTGGGAGGAGGACACAATGGAGTTGTCAACCGTGATGGCGAGATCATGGAACGGGCAGTCCTTCCCCGGGAGGAAGAGCAGCTCCGTCTTGCCGAGGTTCAGCTTGAGGTGGTGATCCGTCATCCACACGGATATGTCTGCCAGACATGCAGAGATGCGATTCGCCACCTGGTCATCAGAAGGGGGAAAGGAGAAGATTAATTGTGTGTCGTCTGCATAGCAATGATAGGAGAGACCATGTGAGGTTATGACAGAGCCAAGTGACTTGGTGTATAGCGAGAATAGGAGAGGGCCTAGAACAGAGCCCTGGGGGACACCAGTGGTGAGAGCACGTGGTGTGGAGACGGATTCTCGCCACGCCACCTGGTAGGAGCGACCTGTCAGGTAGGACGCAATCCAAGCGTGGGCCGCGCCGGAGATGCCCAACTCGGAGAGGGTGGAGAGGAGGATCTGATGGTTCACAGTATCGAAGGCAGCCGATAGGTCTAGAAGGATGAGAGCAGAGGAGAGAGAGTTAGCTTTAGCAGTGCGGAGCGCTGGTCTGTAGTTGTTGACATCGGAGGGATCGAGTGTCAAGAGTTTTTTTTTCAGAAGGGGGTGCAACTCAGAAGGGGTGCGCTCTCTTGAAGACGGAAGGGACGTAGCCAGCGGTCAGGGATGAGTTGATGAGCGAGGTGAGGTAAGGGAGAAGGTCTCCGGAAATGGTCTGGAGAAGAGAGGAGGGGATAGGGTCAAGCGGGCAGGTTGTTGGGCGGCCGGCCGTCACAAGACGCGAGATTTCATCTGGAGAGAGAGGGGAGAAAGAGGTCAGAGCACAGGGTAGGGCAGTGTGAGCAGAACCAGCGGTGTCGTTTGACTTAGCAAACGAGGATCGGATGTCGTCGACCTTCTTTTCAAAATGGTTGACGAAGTCATCTGCAGAGAGGGAGGGAGGGGGAGGGGGAGGAGGATTCAGGAGGGAGGAGAAGGTTGCAAAGAGCTTCCTAGGGTTAGAGGCAGATGCTTGGAATTTAGAGTGGTAGAAAGTGGCTTTAGCAGCAGAGAGAGAAGAGGAGAATGTAGAGAGGAGGGAGTGAAAGGATGTCAGGTCCGCAGGGAGGCGAGTTTTCCTCCATTTCCGCTCGGCTGCCCGGAGCCCTGTTCTGTGAGCTCGCAATGAGTCGTCGAGCCACGGAGCGGGAGGGAGGACCGAGCCGGCCTGGAGGATAGGGGACATAGAGAGTCAAAGGATGCAGAAAGGGAGGAGAGGAGGGTTGAGGAGGCAGAATCAGGAGATAGGTTGGAGAAGGTTTGAGCAGAGGAAGAGATGATAGGATGGAGAGAGGAGAGTAGCGGGGAGAGAGAGCGAAGGTTGGGACGGCGCGATACCATCCGAGTAGGGGCAGTGTGGGAAGTGTTGGATGAGAGCGAGAGGGAAAAGGATACAAGGTAGTGGTCGGAGACTTGGAGGGGAGTTGCAACGAGGTTAGTGGAAGAACAGCATCTAGTAAAGATGAGGTCGAGCGTATTTCCTGCCTTGTGAGTAGGGGGGAAGGTGAGAGGGTGAGGTCAAAGAGGAGAGGAGTGGAAAGAAGGAGGCAGAGAGGAATGAGTCAAAGGTAGGCGTGGGGAGGTTAAAGTCGCCCAGAACTGTGAGAGGTGAGCCGTCCTCAGGAAAGGAGCTTATCAAGGCATCAAGCTCATTGATGAACTCTCCGAGGAACCTGGAGGGCGATAAATGATAAGGATGTTAAGCTTGAAAGGGCTGGTAACTGTGACAGCATGGAATTCAAAGGAGGCGATAGACAGATGGGTAAGGGGAGAAAGAGAGAATGACCACTTGGGAGAGATGAGGATCCGGTGCCACCACCCCGCTGACCAGAAGCTCTCGGGGTGTGCGAGAACACGTGGGCAGACGAAGAGAGAGCAGTAGGAGTAGCAGTGTTGTCTGTGGTGATCCATGTTTCCGTCAGTGCCAAGAAGTCGAGGGACTGGAGGGAGACATAGGCGGAGATGAACTCTGCCTTGTTGGCCGCAGATCGGCAGTTCCAGAGGCTACCGGAGACCTGGAACTCCACGTGGGTCGTGCGCGCTGGGACCACCAGATTAGGGTGGCCGCGGCCACGCGGTGTGGAGCGTTTGTATGGTCTGTGCAGAGAGGAGAGAACAGGGATAGACAGACACATAGTTGACAGGCTACACAAGAGGCTACGCTAATGCAAAGGAGATTGGAATGACAAGTGGACTACACGTCACGAGTGTTCAGAAAGTTAAGCTTACGTAGCAAGAATCTTATTGACTAAAATGATTAAAATGATACAGTACTGCTGAAGTAGGCTAGCTGGCAGAGGCTGCGTTGTTGACTATGTAGGCTAGCTGGCATTGGCTGCGTTGTTGACACTACACTAATCAAGTCGTTCCGTTGAGTGTAATAGTTTCTACTGTGCTGCTATTCGGGGCTAGCTGGCTAGCTAGCAGTGTTGATTACGTTACGTTGCGTTAAAAGAACGACAATAGCTGGCTAGCTAACCTAGGAAATCGCTCTAGACTACACAATTATCTTTGATACAAAGACGGCTATGTAGCTAGCTATGTAGCTAGCTACGATCAAACAAATCAAGGCGTTGTACTGTAATGAAATGAAATGAAAAATGTGATACTACCTGTGGAGCGAAGCGAAATGCGACCGGATTGTTGAGTGCAGAAGTTCTGTTCGGTAGACGTTGACTAGCTGTTGGCTAGCTAGCAGAGTCTCCTATGTTAAGGACGACATAAAACTACACACTCTAAACTACACAATTATCTTGGGTACGAAGGCAGCAAAGACAACTATGTAGCTAGCTAACACTACACTAATCAAGTCGTTCAGTTGAGTGTAATAGTTGTGCTGCTAATCGGTAGACGGTGGACTAGCTAACGGTGGACGTTAGCTAGCTGGCTAGCTGGCTAGCTGCAGGGCAGTGTAGACTGCGTTAGGACGACGAAATACGATAATTACGCAATTATCTATGATGCAAAGACGGCTATGTAGCTAGCTAAGAAGAAATTGCTAAGATTAGACAAATCAAACCGTTGTACTATAATGAAATGTAATGAAATGTAATACTACCTGCGGACCGAGTGCAGATGCGACCGCTCGCTCCAACCCGCTCCGGGTATAAGGACCTACCTTACTGGGTGCAGTGATGATACTCTGCCTGTAAGAGTCACTCTCCAGGATTTCTGTGAGTGAGGCGTTGAGGAGGGAGGGCAGGGAGACAGCCAGGCCACCCACCATGCAGCACAGTGTAACCAGTGCCGAAGTGTTCCAGGATGCACAATGGACCATGGCTTCTCAGTGTAGCCTTGAAACTGTTGAGATGGGAAGGCAGTTTAGGGGAGACGCCATCCTGAACCACGTATTGGTTAATTCTATTCTATTATCATCATATGATGCTTGGTTCTGGCAGTGACCTACCCTGAAGGAGTAGAGTACTGACTGACTCTTGTCTCTGGCAGTGAGCTGCCCTGAAGGAGTAGAGTCCTAACTCTTGTCTCTGGCAGTGAGCTGCCCTGAAGGAGCAGAGTCCTAACTCTTGTCTCTGGCAGTGAGCTGCCCTGAAGGAGCAGAGTCCTAACGCTTGGCTCTGGCAGTGAGCTGCCCTGTAGGAGTAGAGTCCTGACTCTTGGCTCTGGCAGTGAGCTGCCCTGTAGGAGTAGAGTCCTGACTCTTGGCTCTGGCAGTGAGCTGCCCTGAAGGAACAGAGTCCTAACTCTTGGCTCTGGCAGTGAGCTACCCTGTAGGAGCAGAGTCCTAACTCTTGGTTCTGGCAGTGAGCTACCCTGAAGGAGCAGAGTCCTAACTCTTGGTTCTGGCAGTGAGCTGCCCTGAAGGAGCAGAGTCCTAACTCTTGTCTCTGGCAGTGAGCTGCCCTGAAGGAGCAGAGTCCTAACTCTTGTCTCTGGCAGTGAGCTGCCCTGAAGGAGCAGAGTCCTAACGCTTGTCTCTGGCAGTGAGCTGCCCTGAAGGAGCAGAGTCCTAACGCTTGTCTCTGGCAGTGAGCTACCCTGTAGGAGCAGAGTCCTAACTCTTGGTTCTGGCAGTGAGCTGCCCTGAAGGAGCAGAGTCCTAACTCTTGTCTCTGGCAGTGAGCTGCCCTGAAGGAGCAGAGTCCTAACTCTTGTCTCTGGCAGTGAGCTGCCCTGAAGGAGTAGAGTCCTGACTCTTGTCTCTGGCAGTGAGCTGCCCTGAAGGAGCAGAGTCCTAACTCTTGTCTCTGGCAGTGAGCTGCCCTGAAGGAGCAGAGTCCTAACGCTTGTCTCTGGCAGTGAGCTGCCCTGAAGGAGCAGAGTCCTGACTCCACCACTATGCATTTTAATATTTTCTAATAAATGGTAAAGCACACTATGGGTAGGGAAGTTAAGTGAAGTGACGTGTATGTTGCTGGCTCTCAATAATGTCAGCATTTCGGATTAAGAAGTTCAGTACCATGTCAGAGTACTTGTGTGTGTGTGTTATGCCACTTCTAAATATTTCTTACCCACTATACATTTCCAGAACAAGGTTAAAAGTGAACTGAATCCTGCCCTCCATCTTTCTCTCCATCACTCCGCTCTCCATCACTCCTCTCTCCTCTCTCTCCATCACTACCTCTCTCCTCTCTCTCCATCACTCCTCTCTCCTCTCGCTCCATCACTCCCTCTCTACTCTCTCTCCATCACTCCCTCTCTCTTCTCTCTCTCCATCACTCCCTCCATCTCTCTCTCCATCACTCCCTCGCTCCTCTCTCTCCATCACTCCCTCTCTCTCCTCTTTCCATCACTCCCTCTCAATTCTATCTCCATCACTCCTCTCTCCAACACTCCTCTCTCCATCACTCCTCTCTCCAACCTCCTCTCTCTCCATCACTCCCTCTCTCACTCTCTCTTCCCCACACACGTACTAGCTGACGTGCAGCCTTTGGCACTCACAGCCCGGGCAGTAGACTGCGACACAGCACACAGCTCTTTGGGCTCTGCCTCCCTCTCTCTCTATTCCACTGCAGCCTTCTCCTGTCCCAGGCAACACCAATCCCTCCATCCCTCTAAACATCAATAAGCTTCATTAGCTAGTCTGTAATCAGATTGGCAGAAAAAGAACAGGATGAGGGAGAGAGAGAGAGGAGTGCAGCCAGTGTGGGTGTGTAGAAGGGCTGAGAGGGAGGACCGGAGGGGGAGAGGGAGGGGAACGGAGCAGAGCAGAGCATTTTCCTGTTGTAGTAACCACACGCTGCCTCCCTCCTGTTACTTCACTGCAGCACTCGGCAACAGCAGCACTGGGCAACAGCAGCACCACCACTTAGCGGGAGACACACAGTAACCCGGCTTTTCCCCCTCCTCTCTCTCTCTCTCTCTCTCTCTCTCTCTCTCTCTCTCTCTCTCTCTCTCTCTCTCTCTCTCTCTCTCTGTGCGTGCTCAGCAGAGCTCTCCTCTCTCTCTCTCTCTCTGTGCGTGCTCAGCAGAGCTCTCCTCTCTCTCTCTCTGTGTGTGCTCAGCAGAGCTCTCCTCTCTCTCTCTCTGTGCGTGCTCAGCAGAGCTCTCCTCTCTCTCTCTCTGTGCGTGCTCAGCAGAGATCTCCTCTCTCTCACTCCTGCGGCGTATTACAGCTTTGGTTTAAGTGGACACCGCTCCGCTCCTCGCCCACTGCCTCTGCATGACTGTCACAAAGGTAAGAGGACAAACCTGGGAAGGAGGAGAGATGTGGGGGTTGGGTGACAGTTGAGACAGGACACGGCTGGTTTGGGGCTCAGCACTACATGGGTTACAGTAGTTTGGTTGTCTTGTACCGTACGTGTCCTTCACACTAACAGTCCTGTTACCAGGCAGGACTGGGACAGAGGGTTTCAGCTCTACCTGGGACAGCTGCTCATGGTGTAGTATTGTACTACGGACATGTGCACTGCTGTACAGCTAGAGGAGCAGGTGGAAGAGCTTGCGTGTGTCTACTGGGGGTGAAAGTCAGTACCACAGTTGCAGGTCAAAACAGGGACACACAGCAGTGCTTAGACTTTAGCTGACTGTTGATATCATACAGTATTGTACTACAGACTCATGAGAGGATGGGGATCTGGTGTGAGTTGACTAGGGGCTGAAACTTGGGCTGTAGCAAGATACAGCAGGGTTTGAATTTAGCTGGTGGTTCTAGATTCAGTTAGAATTCTGTGAGGTTCCGTATTGTAGATCTAGTTAAAGTCTAGTTAGAGTTCTGTGAGGTTCAGTATTGTAGATCTAGTTAGTGTTCTGTGAGGTTCAGTATTGTAGATTTAGTTAGAGTTCTGTGAGGTTCAGTATTGTAGATTTAGTTAGAGTTATGTGAGGTTCAGTATTGTAGATCTAGTTAGAGTTCTGTGAGGTTCAGTATTGTAGATCTAGTTAGAGTTCTGTGAGGTTCAGTATTGTAGATCTAGTTAGAGTTCTGTGAGGTTCAGTATTGTAGATGTAGTTAGAGTTCTGTGAGGTTCAGTATTGTAGATCTAGTTAGAGTTCTGTGAGGTCCAGTATTGTAGATCTAGTTAGAGTTATGTGAGGTTCAGTATTATATATCTAGTTAGAGTTCTGTGAGGTCCAGTATTGTAGATCTAGTTAGAGTTATGTGAGGTTCAGTATTGTAGATCTAGTTAGAGTTCTGTGAGGTCCAGTATTGTAGATCTAGTTAGAGTTATGTGAGGTTCAGTATTATATATCTAGTTAGAGTTCTGTGAGGTTCAGTATTGTAGATCTAGTTAGAGTTCTGTGAGGTTCAGTATTGTAGATCTAGTTAGAGTTCTGTGAGGTCCAGTATTGTAGATCTAGTTAGAGTTATGTGAGGTTCAGTATTATATATCTAGTTAGAGTTCTGTGAGGTTCAGTATTGTAGATCTAGTTCGAGTTCTGTGAGGTTCAGTATTGTAGATCTAGTTAGAGTTCTGTGAGGTCCAGTATTGTAGATCTAGTTAGAGTTATGTGAGGTTCAGTATTGTATATCTAGTTAGAGTTCTGTGAGGTTCAGTACTGTAGATCTAGTTAGTGTTCTGTGAGGTTCAGTATTGTAGATCTACTTAGAGTTCTGTGAGGTTCAGTATTGTAGATCTAGTTAGAGTTCTGTGAGGTTCAGTATTGGAGGATTCTGTGTATAAAACTTGAAAGAATGGGAAAGGGAAAGGGGGAGACCTTGTCAGTTGTACAGCTGAATGCATTCAGCTTGAATGTATCTTTCTGCATTTAACCCCAACCCCTCTGAATCAGTGAGTTTCAACCATGTGATTAGAAGCCTTAATCAAGGACTGTCCAGGCTGGTGCCTTTATCTGCCTGTCAAATGGTCACTTGGTAGGAAATATTATCACGTGTCAACAAGTGAACTTTCAGTGAACTTTCAGTCTCTCTGGGTTTTGGACAGAGATAAACTCAGTCTGCCTCCCACATGCATCTGGCTGCAGAAAGCTCACACTGGCATCATTTGTAAATGTCAATGTATTTCCCTGTGTGTAAACATCAGTGTATTTCCCTGTGTGTAAACATCAATATATTTCCCTGTGTGTAAACATCAATATATTTCCCTGTGTGTAAACATCAGTGTATTTCCCTGTGTGTAAACATCAATGTATTTCCCTGTGTGTAAACATCAATATATTTCCCTGTGTGTAAACATCAATATATTTCCCTGTGTGTAAACATCAGTGTATTTCCCTGTGTGTAAACATCAATATATTTCCCTGTGTGTAAACATCAATGTATTTCCCTGTGTGTAAACATCAGCGCATTTCCCTGTGTGTAAACATCAGTGTATTTGAGTGTGTGTAAACATCAGTGTATTTCCCTGTGTGTAAACATCAATGTATTTCCCTGTGTGTAAACATCAATATATTTACCTGTGTGTAAACATCAATGTATTTCCCTGTGTGTAAACATCAGTGTATTTCCCTGTGTGTAAACATCAATATATTTCCCTGTGTGTAAACATCAGTGCATTTCCCTGTGTGTAAACATCAATGTATTTCCCTGTGTGTAAACATCAGTGCATTTCCCTGTGTGTAAACATCAATATATTTCCCTGTGTGTAAACATCAGTGTATTTCCCTGTGTGTAAACATCAGTGCATTTCCCTGTGTGTAAACATCAATGTATTTCCCTGTGTGTAAACATCAGTGTATTTCCCTGTGTGTAAACATTAATACATTTCCCTGTGTGTAAACATCAATGTATTTCCCTGTGTGTAAACATCAGTGCATTTCCCTGTGTGTAAACATCAGTGTATTTCCCTGTGTGTAAACATCAATGTATTTCCCTGTGTGTAAACATCAGTGTATTTCCCTGTGTGTAAACATCAGTGTATTTCCCTGTGTGTAAACATCAGTGCATTTCCCTGTGTGTACACATCAGTGTATTTCCCTGTGTGTAAACATCAGTGCATTTCCCTGTGTGTAAACATCAATGTATTTCCCTGTGTGTAAACATCAGTGCATTTCCCTGTGTGTAAACATCAATGTATTTCCCTGTGTGTAAACATCAGTGCATTTCCCTGTGTGTAAACATCAGTGTATTTCCCTGTGTGTAAACATCAGTGTATTTCCCTGTGTGTAAACATCAGTGCATTTCCCTGTGTGTAAACATCAGTGTATTTCCCTGTGTGTAAACATCAGTGCATTTCCCTGTGTGTAAACATCAGTGTATTTCCCTGTGTGTAAACATCAGTGTATTTCCCTGTGTGTAAACATCAGTGCATTTCCCTGTGTGTAAACATCAGTGTATTTCCCTGTGTGTAAACATCAGTGCATTTCCCTGTGTGTAAACATCAATACATTTCCCTGTGTGTAAACATCAGTGTATTTCCCTGTGTGTAAACATCAATATATTTCCCTGTGTGTAAACATCAGTGTATTTCCCTGTGTGTAAACATCAGTGTATTTCCCTGTGTGTAAACATCAATGCATTTCCCTGTATGCAAACATCAGTGCATTTCCCTGTGTGTAAACATCAATGTATTTCCCTGTGTGTAAACATCAGTGTATTTCCCTGTGTGTAAACATCAGTGTATTTCCCTGTGTGTAAACATCAGTGTATTTCCCTGTGTGTAAACATCAATGTATTTCCCTGTGTGTAATCATTAATACATTTCCCTGTGTGTAAACATCAATGTATTTCCCTGTGTGTAAATATCAATATATTTCCCTGTGTGTAAACATCAGTGTATTTCCCTGTGTAAACATCAATGCATTTCCCTGTGTGTAAACATCAATGTATTTCCCTGTGTGTAAACATCAATGCATTTCCCTGTGTGTAAACATCAATGCATTTCCCTGTGTGTAAACATCAATGTATTTCCCTGTGTGTAAACATCAGTGTATTTCCCTGTGTGTAAACATCAATGCATTTCCCTGTGTGTAAACATCAGTGTATTTCCCTGTGTGTAAACATCAGTGTATTTCCCTGTGTGTAAACATCAATGTATTTCCCTGTGTGTAAACATCAATGCATTTCCCTGTGTGTAAACATCAATGCATTTCCCTGTGTGTAAACATCAGTGTATTTCCCTGTGTGTAAACATCAATGTATTTCCCTGTGTGTAAACATCAGTGCATTTCCCTGTGTGTAAACATCAGTGTATTTCCCTGTGTGTAAACATCAGTGTATTTCCCTGTGTGTAAACATCAGTGCATTTCCCTGTGTGTAAACATCAATGTATTTCCCTGTGTGTAAACATCAGTGCATTTCCCTGTGTGTAAACATCAATGTATTTCCCTGTGTGTAAACATCAATGTATTTCCCTGTGTGTAAACATCAATGTATTTCCCTGTGTGTAAACATCAGTGCATTTCCCTGTGTGTAAACATCAGTGTATTTCCCTGTGTGTAAACATCAGTGTATTTCCCTGTGTGTAAACATCAGTGCATTTCCCTGTGTGTAAACATCAGTGTATTTCCCTGTGTGTAAACATCAGTGTATTTCCCTGTGTGTAAACATCAATATATTTCCCTGTGTGTAAACATCAGTGTATTTCCCTGTGTGTAAACATCAGTGTATTTCCCTGTGTGTAAACATCAATGCATTTCCCTGTATGCAAACATCAGTGCATTTCCCTGTGTGTAAACATCAATGTATTTCCCTGTGTGTAAACATCAGTGTATTTCCCTGTGTGTAAACATCAGTGTATTTCCCTGTGTGTAAACATCAGTGTATTTCCCTGTGTGTAAACATCAATGTATTTCCCTGTGTGTAATCATTAATACATTTCCCTGTGTGTAAACATCAATGTATTTCCCTGTGTGTAAATATCAATATATTTCCCTGTGTGTAAACATCAGTGTATTTCCCTGTGTGTAAACATCAATGCATTTCCCTGTGTGTAAACATCAATGTATTTCCCTGTGTGTAAACATCAATGCATTTCCCTGTGTGTAAACATCAATGCATTTCCCTGTGTGTAAACATCAATGTATTTCCCTGTGTGTAAACATCAGTGTATTTCCCTGTGTGTAAACATCAATGCATTTCCCTGTGTGTAAACATCAGTGTATTTCCCTGTGTGTAAACATCAGTGTATTTCCCTGTGTGTAAACATCAATGTATTTCCCTGTGTGTAAACATCAATGCATTTCCCTGTGTGTAAACATCAATGCATTTCCCTGTGTGTAAACATCAGTGTATTTCCCTGTGTGTAAACATCAATGCATTTCCCTGTGTGTAAACATCAATGCATTTCCCTGTGTATAAACATCAGTGCATTTCCCTGTGTGTAAACATCAATATATTTCCCTGTGTGTAAACATCAGTGTATTTCCCTGTGTGTAAACATCAGTGCATTTCCCTGTGTGTAAACATCAATGTATTTCCCTGTGTGTAAACATCAGTGCATTTCCCTGTGTGTAAACATCAGTGTATTTCCCTGTGTGTAAACATCAGTGTATTTCCCTGTGTGTAAACATCAGTGCATTTCCCTGT
>NC_088422.1:106248461-106250175 GCF_034236695.1 Oncorhynchus nerka
ACAGCAGTCTGGGGTCTGGGAGACAGGACGGTCATCCCGTCAGTCGATTGAGACCTGAAGTGAACCACTTATGCTGTTGAAGTGAAAGGATTACATAGTTAGTTAGGTAACCATTGGTAAACTGTTAGTCATTACATATCATTAGTTAGTGTGTCAACATCTGCGAATACAATGTATCTGTATAAAACAATATCTCTGAGGAGTTGTAATCATGCAGTTTATCAATCCAGACCTTTAATACAGATTATCAATCCAGACTTTTAATACAGATTATCAATCCAGACATTTAATACAGATTATCAATCCAGACCTGTAATACAGATTATCAATCCAGACCTGTAATACAGATTATCAATCCAGACCTGTAATACAGATTATCAATCCAGACCTGTAATACAGATTATCAATCCAGACTTTTAATACAGATTATCAATCCAGACCTGTAATACAGATGATCAATCCAGACCTGTAATACAGATTATCAATCCAGACCTGTAATGCAGATTATCAATCCAGACCATCAGGTCTACTACATGTGTTTAGTTATCTTTCAAACTGTAATGATTATCAATCCAGACCTTTAGTTATCTTTAACAAACTATGTGATCATGTCTATACAGAGTTTATTAGCAGACCTTCAAGTCTTACCATAGACATCCCTTAGAGTTGTTGTGTCAGGTGGCCACTCAGGATAGAGAGGACAGGATATCCTGTTGCATTGCTTGTTTTTGTTTTTTCTTCTTCTTTTTTTATTTAACCTTTATTTAACCTTTATTTAACCTTTATTAACTTTTATTGAACCTTTAATTTACAAGGCAAGTCAGTTAAGAACCAATTCTTATTTACAATGGCGGCCTATCCCGGCCAAACCCGGACAACACTGGAGTTATAGACACTCACACCTGGGGACAGTCTAGATGGACACTCTGGCACAAAGAACATGGTTAAACAGCCACACTGGTTACAGATGTTGGGGCATTACACAGGCAATGTGTAACGTTGAAATAAGCCTCTAACATATTCTGGTGTACTTAGCAGTATCACTGTATATTTTTTGAGAAAAGGCAAAAAAAAAAATCCTTAAACATTTAAAAAGTCATTTTATTGTATTCTTTTTTGGTTCCGTAAAACATTTGTCACCAATGACTGATATCAAAACACTTTTATGGTGGGAGACTGTGTTCTAACCTGCTGGCTGTGTGTGTGTGTGTATGTATGTAGATTGGTAGTTAAGTGAAGGATGAAAGATGATGATGACCATGCATCAGTAAATGTATGTAGGTACAGGTGTGTGTGGGGGGTAATGCAGATGGCCTCTGAACGTAAGCAAACGTGTGTGTGTGTGTATGTTTGTTCGCCTGTGCAAACATTGTATGGTCATGTCTAAACGTTCATGTCTGTTTTTTTACCTTTATTTAACTAGGCAAGTCAGTTAATAAGAACACAATCTTATTTTCAATGACAGCCTAGGAACAGCTGGTTAACTGCCTGTTTCAGGGGCAGAACAACACATTTTTACCTTTTCAGCTCTGGGATTCGATCTTGCAACCTTTCGGTTACTAGTCCAACGCTCTACCTACTAGGCTACTTGCCGTGTGTTCATGTCTGTGTTTTCATGTCTGTATGTTCATATCTGTGTTTTCATGTCTGTATGTTCATGTCTGTGTGTTCATTTCTGTGTGTTCATGTCTGTGTGTTCATTTCTGTGTGTTCA
>NC_088422.1:106250275-106369549 GCF_034236695.1 Oncorhynchus nerka
TAGAGCTGTACAGTATAATATCATAGAGCCGTACAGTACAGTATAATATAAATAAAGTATCGTACAGCTTGCTCGGTCTCCGTTGTTCCTGAAGTCGTCCCTCTCAAACTTTCTCTGTGATGCCCGTCCTCTGCCACATCTTCCGGATCTCCGACATGCAGAGTTTAGGGTTGGATCGAAGAATAGTTTCCCTGCCCGGATGGTCAGGTTGTGCTGGGTCCAATCCCACAAGAACTGGAGGTGCTGATTGTCTACTGCATGGAAAGCATACATGCTGAGGGGATTGGGGGAGGAGGAGGAACAGAGGAGAGAGAGGTGGGGAGGGAGGGAGATGAGTAAGGTGAGGAGGGAGAGAGAGGAGAGGTGGGGAGGGGAGGGAGATGAGGTAGAGAGGTGGGGAGGGGAGGGAGAGAGGAGAGAGGGAGAGAGAGGGAGAGGTGGGGAGGGAGAGAGAGAGAGAGGAGAGAGGTGGGGAGGGAGAGAGAGAGAGGAGAGAGGTGGGGAGGGAGAGAGAGAGAGAGGGAGGGGGGAGGGAGAGAGAGAGAGGAGAGAGAGGTGGGGAGAGAGAGAGAGGAGAGAGGTGGGGAGGGAGAGAGAGGAGAGGTGGGGAGGGAGAGAGAGGAGAGAGGTGGGGAGGAGAGAGAGGAGAGAGGTGGGGGGAGGAGAGGAGAGAGGTGGGGGAGGGAGAGAGGAGGGAGAGAGAGAGATAGGTGGGGAGGGAGAGAGAGGAGATAGGTGGGAGGGAGAGAGAGGAGATAGGTGGGGAGGGAGAGAGAGGAGATAGGTGGGGAGGGAGAGAGAGGAGAGAGGTGGGGAGGGAGAGAGGAGAGAGGTGGGGAGGAGGAGAGAGAGGAGATAGGTGGGGAGGAAGAGGGGAGAGAGGTGGGGAGGTAGAGAGGTAGAGAGGTGGGGAGGAAGAGGGAGGTAGAGATAGAGGTGAGGAGGGAGAGAGAGGTGGGGAGGGAGAGAGAGGTGGGGAGGGAGAGAGAGGTGGGAGGAGAGAGAGGTGGGGAGGTAGAGAGAGATGGGGAGGGAGAGAGAGATGGGGAGGGAGAGAGATGGGGAGGGAGAGAGATGGGGAGGGAGAGAGAGGTGGGGAGGTAGAGTGAGAGAGAAGTAGAGGGAGGAGAAATGGGGAGGGAGAGGGAGAAATGGGGAGGGAGAGGGAGGTGGGAGGAGGAGAGGTGGGGAGGGAGTAAGGAGGAAAAAGAACAGGGAGTCACCAACAGTAAACAGAAATATCCTCTCAGTCTGATGGTCTCACCACACTAACCCTCCCAGTCTGATGGTCTCCATCACACTAACCCTCAGTCTGATGGTCTCCACCACACAACCCTAGTCTGATGGTCTCCATTCCACCACACTAACCCTGCAGTGAATGGTCTCCACCACACCAACCCTGCAGTCTGATGGTCTCCACCACACCCCTGCAGTCTGATGGTCTCCACCACCCTGCTACCTAACAGTAGGATGCAGGGTGGTATGCTGCTGCCTAATAGTGGGATACAGGGTGGTCTGCTACTGGTTAACATAGTGGGATGCAGGGTGGTATGCTGCTGCCCAACATAGTGGGATGCAGGGTGGCATGCTGCTGCCTAACATAGTGGGATGCAGGGTGGTATGCTGCTGCCTAACATAGTGGGATGCAGGGTGGTATGCTGCTACCTAACAGTAGGATGCAGGGTGGTATGCTGCTGCCTGGGATAGTGGGATGCAGGGTGGTATGCTGCTACCTAACATAGTGGGATGCAGGGTGGTCTGCTGCTGCCTAACATAGTGGGATGCAGGGTGGTATGCTGCTGCCTAACATAGTGGGATGCAGGGTGGTATGCTGCTGCCTAACATAGTGGGATGCAGGGTGGTATGCTGCTACCTAACAGTAGGATGCAGGGTGGTATGCTGCTGCCTAACATAGTGGGATGCAGGGTGGTATGCTGCTACCTAACATAGTGGGATGCAGGGTGGTCTGCTGCTGCCTAACAGTGGGATGCAGGGTGGTATGCTGCTGCCCAACATAGTGGATGCAGGGTGGTATGCTGCTGCCTAACATAGTAGGATGCAGGGTGGTATGCTGCTGCCTAACATAGTGGGATGCAGGGTGGTATGCTGCTGCCTAACATAGTGGGATGCAGGGTGGTATGCAGGGTGGTCTGCTGCTGCCTAACATAGTAGGATGCAGGGTGGTATGCTGCTGCCTAACATAGTGGGATGCAGGGTATATGCTGCTGCATAACATAGTGGGATGCAGGGTGGTATGCAGGGTGGTCTGCTGCTGCCTAACATAGTAGGATGCAGGGTGGTATGCTGCTGCCTAACATAGTGGGATGCAGGGTGGTATGCTGCTACCTAACATAGTGGGATGCAGGGTGGTATGCTGCTACCTAACAGTGGGATGCAGGGTGGTATGCTGCTGCCTAACATAGTGGGATGCAGGGTGGTATGCTGCTGCCTAACATAGTGGGATGCAGGGTGGTATGCTGCTGCCTAACATAGTGGGATGCAGGGTGGTATGCTGCTACCTAACAGTAGGATGCAGGGTGGTATGCTGCCGCCTAACATAGTGGGATGCAGGGTGGTATGCTACTGGTTAACATAGTGGGATGCAGGGTGGCATGCTGCCCTAACATAGTGGGATGCAGGGTGGTATGCTGCTGCCTAACATAGTGGGATGCAGGGTGGTATGCTGCTGCCTAACATAGTGGGATGCAGGGTGGTATGCTGCTACCTAACAGTAGGATGCAGGGTGGTATGCTGCCTGCCTAACATAGTGGGATGCAGGGTGGTATGCTGCTACCCAACATAGTGGGATGCAGGGTGGTCTGCTGCTGCCTAACATAGTGGGATGCAGGGTGGTATGCTGCTGCCTAACATAGTGGGATGCAGGGTGGTATGCTGCTGCCTAACATAGTGGATGCAGGGTGGTATGCTGCTACCTAACAGTAGGATGCAGGGTGGTATGCTGCTGCCTAACATAGTGGGATGCAGGGTGGTATGCTGCTACCTAACATAGTGGGATGCAGGGTGGTCTGCTGCTGCCCAACAGTGGGATGCAGGGTGGTATGCTGCTGCCTAACATAGTGGGATGCAGGGTGGTATGCTGCTGCCTAACATAGTAGGATGCAGGTGGTATGCTGCTGCCTAACATAGTGGGATGCAGGGTGGTATGCTGCTGCCTAACATAGTGGGATGCAGGTGGTATGCAGGGTGGTCTGCTGCTGCCTAACATAGCAGGATGCAGGGTGGTATGCTGCCGCCTAACATAGTGGGATGCAGGGTGGTATGCTGCTGCCTAACATAGTGGGATGCAGGGTGGTATGCAGGGTGGTCTGCTGCTGCCTAACATAGTAGGATGCAGGGTGGTATGCTGCTGCCTAACATAGTGGGATGCAGGGTGGTATGCTGCTACCTAACATAGTGGGATGCAGGGTGGTATGCTGCTGCCTAACAGTGGGATGCAGGGTGGTATGCTGCTGCCCAACATAGTGGGATGCAGGGTGGTATGCTGCTGCCCAACATAGTGGGATGCAGGGTGGTATGCTGCTGCCTAACATAGTGGGATGCAGGGTGGTATGCTGCTACCTAACAGTAGGATGCAGGGTGGTATGCTGCCTAACATAGTGGGATGCAGGGTGGTATGCTGCTCCAACATAGTGGGATGCAGGGTGGTCTGCTGCTGCCTAACATAGTGGGATGCAGGGTGGTATGCTGCTGCCTAACATAGTGGGATGCAGGGTGGTATGCTGCTGCCTAACATAGTGGGATGCAGGGTGGTATGCTGCTACCTAACAGTAGGATGCAGGGTGGTATGCTGCTGCCTAACATAGTGGGATGCAGGGTGGTATGCTGCTACCTAACAGTAAGATGCAGGGTGGTATGCTGCTACCTAACATAGTGGGATACAGGGTGGTATGCTGCTACCTAACATAGTGGGATGCAGGGTGGTATGCTGCTGCCTAACAGTAGGATACAGGGTGGTCTGCTGCTGCCTAACAGTAGGATACAGGGTGGTATGCTGCTGCCTAACAGTAGGATGCAGGGTGGTATGCTGCTGCCTAACATAGTGGGATGCAGGGTGGTATGCTGCTGCCTAACAGTAGGATACAGGGTGGTATGCTGCTGCCTAACATAGTGGGATACAGGGTGGTATGCTGCTGCCTAACATAGTGGGATGCAGGGTGGTATGCTGCTGCCTAACAGTAGGATGCAGGGTGGTATGCTGCTGCCTAACAGTGGGATGCAGGTGGTATGCTGCTGCCAACAGTGGGATGCAGGGCGGCATGCTGCTGCCTAACATAGTGGGATGCAGGGTGGCGCATGCTGCTGCCCAACAGCAGGATGCAGGTGGTATGCTGCCGCCTAACATAGTGGGATGCAGGGTGGTATGCTGCTGCCTAACATAGTGGGATGCAGGGTGGTATGCTGCTGCCTAACATAGTGGGATGCAGGGTGGTATGCTGCTGCCTAACAGTAGGATGCAGGGTGGTATGCTGCTTGCCTAACATAGTGGGATGCAGGGTGGTATGCTGCTACCTAACATAGTGGGATGCAGGGTGGTCTGCTGCCGCCCAACATAGTGGGATGCAGGGTGGCATGCTGCTGCCCAACATAGTGGGATGCAGGGTGGTATGCTGCTACCCAACATAGTGGGATGCAGGTGGTATGCTGCTACCTAACAGTAGGATGCAGGGTGGTATGCTGCTGCCTAACATAGTGGGATGCAGGGTGGTATGCTGCTACCTAACATAGTGGGATGCAGGGTGGTCTGCTGCTGCCTAACAGGATGCAGGGTGGCATGCTGCTGCCTAACATAGTGGGATGCAGGGTGGTATGCTGCTGCCTAACATAGTAGGATGCAGGGTGGTATGCTGCTGCCTAACATAGTGGGATGCAGGGTGGTATGCTGCTGCCTAACATAGTGGGATGCAGGGTGGTATGCAGGTGGTCTGCTGCTGCCTAACATAGTAGGATGCAGGGTGGTATGCTGCTGCCTAACATAGTGGGATGCAGGGTGGTATGCTGCTGCCTAACATAGTGGGATGCAGGGTGGTATGCAGGGTGGTCTGCTGCCTAACATAGTAGGATGCAGGGTGGTATGCTGCTGCCTAACATAGTGGGATGCAGGGTGGTATGCTGCTACCTAACATAGTGGGATGCAGGGTGGTATGCTGCTGCCTAACAGTGGGATGCAGGGTGGTATGCTGCTGCCTGACATAGTGGGATGCAGGGTGGTATGCTGCTACCTAACATAGTGGGATGCAGGGTGGTATGCTGCTACCTAACAGTAGGGGATGCAGGGTGGTATGCTGCCTAACATAGTGGGATGCAGGGTGGTATGCTGCTACCTAACAGTAGGATGCAGGGTGGTATGCTGCTGCCTAACATAGTGGGATACAGGGGTGGTATGCTGCTACCTAACATAGTGGGATGCAGGGTGGCATGCTGCTGCCTAACAGTAGGATACAGGGTGGTCTGCTGCTGCCTAACAGTAGGATACAGGGTGGTATGCTGCTGCCTAACAGTAGGATGCAGGGTGGTATGCTGCTGCCTAACATAGTGGGATGCAGGGTGGTATGCTGCTGCCTAACAGTAGGATACAGGGTGGTCTGCTGCTGCCTAACATAGTGGGATACAGGGTGGTATGCTGCTGCCTAACATAGTGGGATGCAGGGTGGTATGCTGCTGCCTAACAGTAGGATGCAGGATGCAACAGTGGGGTGGTATGCTGCTGCCTAACAGTGGATGCAGGGCGGTATGCTGCTGCCTAACAGTGGGATGCAGGGTGGTATGCTGCTGCCTAACATAGTGGGATACAGGGTGGTATGCTGCTGCCTAACATAGTGGGATGCAGTGGGATAGGATGCAGGGTGGTATGCTGCTGCCTAACAGTGGGATGCAGGGTGGTATGCTGCTACCTAACAGTGGATGCAGGGTGGTATGCTGCTGCCTAATAGTGGGATGCAGGGTGGTCTGCATAGTGGGATGCTGGTTAACATAGTGGGATGCAGGGTGGTATGCCTACCTAACATAGTGATGCAGGGTGGCGCTGCTGCCTAACATAGTGGGATGCAGGGTGGTATGCTGCTGTCTAACATAGTGATGCAGGTGGTATGCTGCTGCCTAACAGTAGGATGCAGGATACTGGGTGGGATACAGGGTGGTCTGCTACTGGTTAACATAGTGGATGCAGGGTGGTATGCTGCTGCCTAACATAGTGGGATGCAGGGTGGTATGCTGCTACCTAACAGTAGGATGCAGGGTGGCATGCTGCTGCCTAACATAGTGGGATACAGGATCTGCTACAGTGGGATGCAGGGTGGTATGCTGCTGCCTAACAGTAGGGGATACAGGGTGGTATGCTGCTGCCTAACAGTAGGATACAGGGTGGTATGCTGCTGCCTAACAGTAGGATACAGGGTGGTATGCTGCTGCCTAACAGTAGGATGCAGGGTGGCATGCTGCTGCCTAACATAGTGGGATGCAGGGTGGTATGCTGCTGCCTAACAGTAGGATACAGGGTGGTATGCTGCTGCCTAACATAGTGGGATGCAGGGTGGCATGCTGCTGCCTAACATAGTGGGATGCAGGGTGGTATGCTGCTGCCTAACATAGTGGGATGCAGGGTGGTATGCTGCTACCTAACATAGTGGGATGCAGGGTGGTATGCTGCTGCCTAACAGTGGGATGCAGGGTGATATGCTGCTGCCCTAACAGTGGGATGCAGGGTGGTATGCTGCTGCCCAACATAGTGGGATGCAGGGTGGTATGCTGCTGCCTAACATAGTGGGATGCAGGGTGGTCTGCTGCTGCCTAACAGTGGGATGCAGGGTGGTATGCTGCTGCCTAACATAGTGGGATGCAGGGTGGCATGCTGCTGCCTAACATAGTAGGATGCAGGGTGGCATGCTGCTGCCTAACATAGTGGGATGCAGGGTGGTATGCTGCTGCCTAACATAGTGGGATGCAGGGTGGTATGCAGGGTGGTCTGCTGCTGCCTAACATAGTAGGATGCAGGGTGGTATGCTGCTGCCTAACATAGTGGGATGCAGGGTGGTATGCTGCTGCCTAACATAGTGGGATGCAGGGTGGTATGCAGGGTGGTCTGCTGCTGCCCAACATAGTAGGATGCAGGGTGGTATGCTGCTGCCTAACATAGTGGGATGCAGGGTGGTATGCTGCCACCTAACATAGTGGGATGCAGGGTGGTATGCTGCTACCTAACAGTGGGATGCAGGGTGGTATGCTGCTGCCTGACATAGTGGGATGCAGGGTGGTATGCTGCTACCTAACATAGTGGGATGCAGGGTGGTATGCTGCTACCTAACAGTAGGATGCAGGGTGGTATGCTGCCTAACATAGTGGGATGCAGGGTGGTATGCTGCTACCTAACAGTAGGATGCAGGGTGGTATGCTGCTACCTAACATAGTGGGATACAGGGTGGTATGCTGCTACCTAACATAGTGGGATGCAGGGTGGTATGCTGCTGCCTAACAGTAGGATACAGGGTGGTCTGCTGCTGCCTAACAGTAGGTTACAGGGTGGCATGCTGCTGCCTAACAGTAGGATGCAGGGTGGTATGCTGCTGCCTAACATAGTGGGATGCAGGGTGGTATGCTGCTGCCTAACAGTAGGATACAGGGTGGTATGCTGCTGCCTAACATAGTGGGATACAGGGTGGTATGCTGCTGCCTAACATAGTGGGATGCAGGGTGGTATGCTGCTGCCTAACAGTAGGATGCAGGGTGGTATGCTGCTGCCTAACAGTGGGATGCAGGGTGGTATGCTGCTGCCTAACAGTGGGATGCAGGGTGGTATGCTGCTGCCTAACATAGTGGGATGCAGGGTGGTATGCTGCTGCCTAACATAGTGGGATACAGGGTGGTATGCTGCTGCCTAACATAGTGGGATGCAGGGTGGTATGCTGCTGCCTAACAGTAGGATGCAGGGTGGTATGCTGCTGCCTAACAGTGGATGCAGGGTGGTATGCTGCTGCCTAACAGTGGGATGCAGGGTGGTATGCTGCTGCCTAACATAGTGGGATGCAGGGTGGTATGCTGCTGCCTAACATAGTGGGATGCAGGGTGGTATGCTGCTGCCTAACATAGTGGGATGCAGGGTGGTATGCTGCTACCTAACATAGTGGGATGCAGGGTGGTATGCTGCTGCCAACATAGTGGGATGCAGGGTGGTATGCTGCTGTCTAACATAGTGGGATGCAGGGTGGTATGCTGCTACCTAACAGTAGGATGCAGGGTGGTATGCTGCTGCCTAATAGTGGGATACAGGGTGGTCTGCTACTGGTTAACATAGTGGGATGCAGGGTGGTATGCTGCTGCCTAACATAGTGGGATGCAGGGTGGTATGCTGCTACCTAACAGTAGGATGCAGGGTGGTATGCTGCTGCCTAACATAGTGGGATACAGGGTGGTCTGCTACTGGTTAACATAGTGGGATGCAGGGTGGTATGCTGCTACCTAACAGTAGGATGCAGGGTGGTATGCTGCTGCCTAATAGTGGGATACAGGGTGGTATGCTGCTGCCTAACAGTAGGATACAGGGTGGTATGCTGCTGCCTAACAGTAGGATACAGGGTGGTATGCTGCTGCCTAACAGTAGGATGCAGGGTGGTATGCTGCTGCCTAACATAGTGGGATGCAGGGTGGTATGCTGCTGCCTAACAGTAGGATACAGGGTGGTATGCTGCTGCCTAACATAGTGGGATGCAGGGTGGTATGCTGCTGCCTAACATAGTGGGATGCAGGGTGGTATGCTGCTGCCTAACATAGTGGGATGCAGGGTGGTATGCTGCTACCTAACATAGTGGGATGCAGGGTGGTATGCTGCTGCCTAACAGTGGGATGCAGGGTGGTATGCTGCTGCCTAACATAGTGGGATGCAGGGTGGTATGCTGCTGCCTAACATAGTGGGATGCAGGGTGGTATGCTGCTACCTAACAGTAGGATGCAGGGTGGTATGCTGCTGCCTAACATAGTGGGATGCAGGGTGGTATGCTGCTGCCTAACATAGTAGGATGCAGGGTGGTATGCTGCTGCCTAACATAGTGGGATGCAGGGTGGTATGCTGCTGCCTAACAGTGGGATGCAGGGTGGTATGCTGCTGCCTAACATAGTGGGATGCAGGGTGGTATGCTGCTGCCTAACATAGTAGGATGCAGGGTGGTATGCTGCTGCCTAACATAGTGGGATGCAGGGTGGTATGCTGCTGCCTAACAGTAGGATGCAGGGTGGTATGCTGCTGCCTAACAGTGGGATGCAGGGTGGTATGCTGCTGCCTAACAGTGGGATGCAGGGTGGTATGCTGCTGCCTAACATAGTGGGATGCAGGGTGGTATGCTGCTGCCTAACATAGTGGGATGCAGGGTGGTATGCTGCTGCCTAACATAGTGGGATGCAGGGTGGTATGCTGCTGCCTAACATAGTGGGATGCAGGGTGGTATGCTGCTACCTAACATAGTGGGATGCAGGGTGGTATGCTGCTGCCTAACATAGTGGGATGCAGGGTGGTATGCTGCTGTCTAACATAGTGGATGCAGGGTGGTATGCTGCTACCTAACAGTAGGATGCAGGGTGGTATGCTGCTGCCTAATAGTGGGATACAGGGTGGTCTGCTACTGGTTAACATAGTGGGATGCAGGGTGGTATGCTGCTGCCTAACATAGTGGGATGCAGGGTGTTATGCTGCTACCTAACAGTAGGATGCAGGGTGGTATGCTGCTGCCTAACATAGTGGGATACAGGGTGGTCTGCTACTGGTTAACATAGTGGGATGCAGGGTGGTATGCTGCTACCTAACAGTAGGATGCAGGGTGGTATGCTGCTGCCTAACAGTGGGATACAGGGTGGTATGCTGCTGCCTAACAGTAGGATACAGGGTGGTATGCTGCTGCCTAACAGTAGGATACAGGGTGGTATGCTGCTGCCTAACAGTAGGATGCAGGGTGGTATGCTGCTGCCTAACATAGTGGGATGCAGGGTGGCATGCTGCTGCCCAACAGTAGGATACAGGGTGGTATGCTGCTGCCTAACATAGTGGGATGCAGGGTGGTATGCTGCTGCCTAACATAGTGGGATGCAGGGTGGTATGCTGCTGCCTAACATAGTAGGATGCAGGGTGGTATGCTGCTGCCTAACATAGTGGGATGCAGGGTGGCATGCTGCCGCCTAACATAGTGGGATGCAGGGTGGTATGCTGCTGCCTAACATAGTGGGATGCAGGGTGGTATGCTGCTGCCTAACATAGTAGGATGCAGGTGGTATGCTGCTGCCTAACATAGTGGGATGCAGGGTGGTATGCTGCTGTCTAACATAGTAGGATGCAGGGTGGCATGCTGCTGCCTAACATAGTGGGATGCAGGGTGGCATGCTGCTGCCTAACATAGTGGGATGCAGGGTGGTATGCAGGGTGGTCTGCTGCTGCCTAACATAGTAGGATGCAGGGTGGTATGCTGCTGCCTAACATAGTGGGATGCAGGGTGGTATGCTGCTGCCTAACATAGTGGGATGCAGGGTGGTATGCTGCTGCCTAACATAGTGGGATGCAGGGTGGTATGCTGCTGCCTAACATAGTGGGATGCAGGGTGGTATGCTGCTGCCTGACATAGTGGGATGCAGGGTGGTATGCTGCTGCCTAACATAGTGGGATGCAGGGTGGTATGCTGCTGTGGGATGCAGGGTGGTATGCTGCTACCTAACAGTGGGATGCAGGGTGGTATGCTGCTACCTGACATAGTGGGATGCAGGGTGGTATGCTGCTACCTAACAGTAGGATGCAGGGTGGGATGCTGCCTAACATAGTGGGATGCAGGGTGGTATGCTGCTACCTAACAGTAGGATGCAGGGTGGTATGCTGCTACCTAACATAGTGGGATACAGGGTGGTATGCTGCTGCCTAACATAGTGGGATGCAGGGTGGTATGCAGGGTGGTCTGCTGCTGCCTAACATAGTAGGATGCAGGGTGGTATGCTGCTGCCTAACATAGTGGGATGCAGGGTGGCATGCTGCTGCCTAACATAGTGGGATGCAGGGTGGCATGCTGCTGCCTAACATAGTGGGATGCAGGGTGGTATGCTGCTGCCTAACATAGTGGGATGCAGGGTGGTATGCTGCTGCCTAACATAGTGGGATGCAGGGTGGTATGCTGCTGCCTAACATAGTGGGATGCAGGGTGGTATGCTGCTGCCTAACATAGTGGGATGCAGGGTGGTATGCTGCTGCCTAACATAGTAGGATGCAGGGTGGTATGCTGCTGCCTAACATAGTAGGATGCAGGGTGGTATGCTGCTACCTAACATAG
The DNA here is from genome assembly GCF_034236695.1 of Oncorhynchus nerka. Classification (NCBI taxonomy): domain Eukaryota; kingdom Metazoa; phylum Chordata; class Actinopteri; order Salmoniformes; family Salmonidae; genus Oncorhynchus; species Oncorhynchus nerka. The sequence continues at coordinate 106,261,588 of NC_088422.1, forward strand.
TGGGATGCAGGGTGGTATGCTGCTACCTAACAGTGGGATGCAGGGTGGTATGCTGCTGCCTAACATAGTGGGATGCAGGGTGGTATGCAGGGTGGTATGCTGCTGCCTAACATAGTGGGATGCAGGGTGGTATGCTGCTACCTAACAGTGGGATGCAGGGTGGTATGCTGCTGCCTAACATAGTGGGATGCAGGGTGGTATCCTGCTGCCTAACATAGTGGGATGCAGGGTGGTATTCTGCTGCCTAACATAGTGGGATGCAGGGTGGTATGCTGCTACCTAACAGTGGGATGCAGGGTGGTATGCTGCTGCCTGACAAAGTGGGATGCAGGGTGGTATGCTGCTACCTAACATAGTGGGATGCAGGGTGGTATGCTGCTACCTAACAGTAGGATGCAGGGTGGTATGCTGCCTAACATAGTGGGATGCAGGGTGGTATGCTGCTACCTAACAGTAGGATGCAGGGTGGTATGCTGCTACCTAACATAGTGGGATACAGGGTGGTATGCTGCTACCTAACATAGTGGGATGCAGGGTGGTATGCTGCTGCCTAACAGTAGGATACAGGGTGGTCTGCTGCTGCCTAACAGTAGGATACAGGGTGGTATGCTGCTGCCCAACAGTAGGATGCAGGGTGGCATGCTGCTGCCTAACATAGTGGGATGCAGGGTGGTATGCTGCTGCCTAACAGTAGGATACAGGGTGGTATGCTGCTGCCTAACATAGTGGGATACAGGGTGGCATGCTGCTGCCTAACATAGTGGGATGCAGGGTGGTATGCTGCTGCCTAACAGTAGGATGCAGGGTGGTATGCTGCTGCCTAACAGTGGGATGCAGGGTGGTATGCTGCTGCCTAACATAGTGGGATGCAGGGTGGTATGCTGCTGCCTAACATAGTGGGATGCAGGGTGGTATGCTGCTGCCTAACATAGTGGGATGCAGGGTGGTATGCTGCTACCTAACATAGTGGGATGCAGGGTGGTATGCTGCTGCCTAACATAGTGGGATGCAGGGTGGTATGCTGCTACCTAACAGTAGGATGCAGGGTGGTATGCTGCTGCCTAATAGTGGGATACAGGGTGGTCTGCTACTGGTTAACATAGTGGGATGCAGGGTGGTATGCTGCTGCCTAACATAGTGGGATGCAGGGTGGTATGCTGCTACCTAACAGTAGGATGCAGGGTGGTATGCTGCTGCCTAACATAGTGGGATACAGGGTGGTCTGCTACTGGTTAACATAGTGGGATGCAGGGTGGTATGCTGCTACCTAACAGTAGGATGCAGGGTGGTATGCTGCTGCCTAATAGTGGGATACAGGGTGGTATGCTGCTGCCTAACAGTAGGATACAGGGTGGTATGCTGCTGCCTAACAGTAGGATACAGGGTGGTATGCTGCTGCCTAACAGTAGGATGCAGGGTGGTATGCTGCTGCCTAACATAGTGGGATGCAGGGTGGTATGCTGCTGCCTAACATAGTGGGATGCTGCTGCCTAACATAGTAGGATGCAGGGTGGTATGCTGCTGCCTAACATAGTGGGATGCAGGGTGGTATGCTGCTACCTAACATAGTGGGATGCAGGGTGGTATGCTGCTGCCTAACAGTGGGATGCAGGGTGGTATGCTGCTGCCTAACATAGTGGGATGCAGGGTGGTATGCTGCTGCCTAACATAGTGGGATGCAGGGTGGTATGCTGCTGCCTAACATAGTGGGATGCAGGGTGGTATGCTGCTACCTAACAGTAGGATGCAGGGTGGTATGCTGCTACCTAACAGTAGGATGCAGGGTGGTATGCTGCTGCCTAACATAGTGGGATGCAGGGTGGTATGCTGCTACCTAACATAGTGGGATGCAGGGTGGTCTGCTGCTGCCTAACAGTGGGATGCAGGGTGGTATGCTGCTGCCTAACATAGTGGGATGCAGGGTGGTATGCTGCTGCCTAACATAGTAGGATGCAGGGTGGTATGCTGCTGCCTAACATAGTGGGATGCAGGGTGGTATGCAGGGTGGTCTGCTGCTGCCTAACATAGTAGGATGCAGGGTGGTATGCTGCTGCCTAACATAGTGGGATGCAGGGTGGTATGCTGCTGCCTAACATAGTGGGATGCAGGGTGGTATGCTGCTGCCTAACATAGTGGGATGCAGGGTGGTATGCTGCTGCCTAACATAGTGGGATGCAGGGTGGTATGCTGCTGCCTGACATAGTGGGATGCAGGGTGGTATGCTGCTGCCTAACATAGTGGGTTGCAGGGTGGTATGCTGCTACCTAACATAGTGGGATGCAGGGTGGTATGCTGCTACCTAACAGTAGGATGCAGGGTGGTATGCTGCCTAACATAGTGGGATGCAGGGTGGTATGCTGCTACCTAACAGTAGGATGCAGGGTGGTATGCTGCTACCTAACATAGTGGGATACAGGGTGGTATGCTGCTGCCTAACATAGTGGGATGCAGGGTGGTATGCAGGGTGGTCTGCTGCTGCCTAACATAGTAGGATGCAGGGTGGTATGCTGCTGCCTAACATAGTGGGATGCAGGGTGGTATGCTGCTGCCTAACATAGTGGGATGCAGGGTGGTATGCTGCTGCCTAACATAGTGGGATGCAGGGTGGTATGCTGCTGCCTAACATAGTGGGATGCAGGGTGGTATGCTGCTGCCTAACATAGTGGGATGCAGGGTGGTATGCTGCTGCCTAACATAGTGGGATGCAGGGTGGTATGCTGCTGCCTAACATAGTGGGATGCAGGGTGGTATGCTGCTGCCTAACATAGTAGGATGCAGGGTGGTATGCTGCTGCCTAACATAGTAGGATGCAGGGTGGTATGCTGCTACCTAACATAGTGGGATGCAGGGTGGTATGCTGCTACCTAACATAGTGGGATGCAGGGTGGTATGCTGCTGCCTAACATAGTGGGATGCAGGGTGGTATGCAGGGTGGTATGCTGCTGCCTAACATAGTGGGATGCAGGGTGGTATGCTGCTACCTAACAGTGGGATGCAGGGTGGTATGCTGCTGCCTAACATAGTGGGATGCAGGGTGGTATTCTGCTGCCTAACATAGTGGGATGCAGGGTGGTATTCTGCTGCCTAACATAGTGGGATGCAGGGTGGTATGCTGCTACCTAACATAGTGGGATGCAGGGTGGTATGCTGCTGCCTAACATAGTGGGATGCAGGGTGGTATGCTGCTGCCTAACATAGTGGGATGCAGGGTGGTATGCTGCTGCCTAACATAGTGGGATGCAGGGTGGTATGCTGCTACCTAACAGTGGGATGCAGGGTGGTATGCTGCTGCCTAACATAGTGGGATGCAGGGTGGTATGCTGCTGCCTAACATAGTGGGATGCAGGGTGGTATGCTGCTGCCTAACATAGTGGGATGCAGGGTGGTATGCTGCTGCCTAACATAGTGGGATGCAGGGTGGTATGCTGCTACCTAACAGTGGGATGCAGGGTGGTATGCTGCTGCCTAACATAGTGGGATGCAGGGTGGTATGCTGCTGCCTAAATGTAAAATGCAGATGTATTCAACACCTGACAGGATCTTTTAATGTGCATGATTGAGACATTGTTAATGAAACTCTCAGACAACAGCAGAGGACAGTGTTTTCTATGTAGGTGAAAGGGAATGCTGTTTCGGTCCACACCAACCCCATAGCTCCATATTGTGATAGAATAGCCATGCAGAGGCAGTTGTAATACGGACTGAAAGGCAGAGTCTCTCCAACGTTATCCATGTACAATTAAGAGAATTGAGCAAGGGTTCAGGGCTCGTTGTCAAGGACAACCTACGCAGAGGAACCTCTCCTAGCATTCCCCTACACACACACACCACTCAATACCCTACCTGATTACCATGGCAACGCTCAACGCCACATCAACGGAGAGAGAGAGAGAGTGAAAGAGGAAATTCCTCAAAACAAACCATTAAAAGATGAAAAGGCAAAAGAACCAAGCAGATAAGCTGACAGAATGTAGAGGGGTGGGGAGCTGGTCCTCCTTTACAAAGCTGACAGAATGTAGAGGGGTGGGGAGCTGGTCCTCCTTTACAAAGCTGACAGAATGTAGAGGGGTGGGGAGCTGGTCCTCCTTTACAAAGCTGACAGAATGTAGAGGGGTGGGGAGCTGGTCCTCCTTTACAAAGCTGACAGAATGTAGAGGGGTGGGGAGCTGGTCCTCCTTTACAAAGCTGACAGAATGTAGAGGGCGGGGATCTGGTCCTCCTTTACAAAGCTGACAGAATGTAGAGGGTGGGGATCTGGTCCTCCTTTACAAAGCTGACAGAATGTAGAGGGGTGGGGAGCTGGTCCTCCTTTACAAAGCTGACAGAATGTAGAGGGGCGGGGAGCTGGTCCTCCTTTACAAAGCTGACAGAATGTAGAGGGGTGGGGAGCTGGTCCTCCTTTACAAAGCTGACAGAATGTAGAGGGGTGGGGAGCTGGTCCTCCTTTACAAAGCTGACAGAATGTAGAGGGGTGGGGAGCTGGTCCTCCTTTACAAAGCTGACAGAATGTAGAGGGTGGGGAGCTGGTCCTCCTTTACAAAACTGACAGAATGTAGAGGGTGGGGAGCTGGTCATGATTCTCCTTTACAAAGCTGACAGAATGTAGAGGGGTGGGGATCTGGTCCTACTTTACAAAGCTGACAGAATGTAGAGGGTGGGGAGCTGGTCCTCCTTTACAAAGCTGACAGAATGTAGAGGGGTGGGGAGCTGGTCCTGATTCTCCTTTACAAAGCTGACAGAATGTAGAGGGGTGGGAGCTGGTCCTCCTTTACAAAGCTGACAGAATGTAGAGGGGTGGGGATCTGGTCCTCCTTTACAAAGCTGACAGAATGTAGAGGGGTGGGGAGCTGGTCCTCCTTTACAAAGCTGACAGAATGTAGAGGGGTGGGGAGCTGGTCCTGATTCTCCTTTACAAAGCTGACAGAATGTAGAGGGGTGGGGAGCTGGTCCTGATTCTCCTTTACAAAGCTGACAGAATGTAGAGGGGTGGGGAGCTGGTCCTCCTTTACAAAGCTGACAGAATGTAGAGGGGTGGGGAGCTGGTCCTCCTTTACAATGCTGACAGAATGTAGAGGGGTGGGGAGCTGGTCCTCCTTTACAAAGCTGACAGAATGTAGAGGGGTGGGGAGCTGGTCCTCCTTTACAAAGCTGACAGAATGTAGAGGGGTGGGGAGCTGGTCCTCCTTTACAAAGCTGACAGAATGTAGAGGGGTGGGGAGCTGGTCCTCCTTTACAAAGCTGACAGAATGTAGAGGGGTGGGGAGCTGGTCCTCCTTTACAAAGCTGACAGAATGTAGAGGGGTGGGAGCTGGTCCTCCTTTACAAAGCTGACAGAATGTAGAGGGGGTGGGGAGCTGGTCCTCCTTTACAAAGCTGACAGAATGTAGAGGGTGGGGAGCTGGTCCTGATTCTCCTTTACAAAGCTGACAGAATGTAGAGGGGTGGGGAGCTGGTCCTGATTCTCCTTACAAAGCTGACAGAATGTAGAGGGGTGGGGAGCTGGTCCTCCTTTACAAAGCTGACAGAATGTAGAGGGCGGGGAGCTGGTCCTCCTTTACAAAGCTGACAGAATGTAGAGGGGTGGGGAGCTGGTCCTCCTTTACAAAGCTGACAGAATGTAGAGGGGTGGGGAGCTGGTCCTCCTTTACAAAGCTGACAGAATGTAGAGGGGCGGGGAGCTGGTCCTCCTTTACAAAGCTGACAGAAGGTAGAGGGGTGGGGACAGGAACTAATGGGGCAACAGGAACTAATGGGGATCCATAACAAACCCCAGGAAGAGTAGCTGCTGCCTTGGCAGGAACTAATGGGAATCCATAATAAACCCCAGGAAGAGTAGCTGCTGTCTTGGCAGGAACTAATGGGGATCCATAATAAACCCCATGAAGAGTAGCTGCTGCCTTGGCAGGAACTAATGGGGATCCATAATAAACCCCATGAAGAGTAGCTGCTGCCTTGGCAGGAACTAATGGGGATCCATAATATACCCCAGGAAGAGTAGCTGCTGCCTTGGCACGAACTAATGGGGATCCATAATAAACCCCAGGAAGAGTAGCTGCTGCCTTGGCAGGAACTAATGGGGATCCATAACAAACCCCAGAAAGAGGAGGAAGAGGAGGAGGAGGGAGGGGGTGGTGGTGGTGGTAGTAGTAGCGGTATTAGTAGTAGTAGTAGTGGTAGTAATAGCAGTAGTAATAGTAGTAGTAGTAGTGGTAGTAGTAGTGGTAGTAGTAGTAGTAGTAGTAATGGTAATGGTAGTAGTAGTAGTAGTAGTAGTGGTAGTAGTAGTAGTAGTAGTAGTGGTAGTAGTAGTAGTAGTAGTAGTAGTAGTAGTAGCAGTAGTAGTGGTAGCTGGAGGAACGAGGATGAGGATGAATGAGGATGAGGATGAATGAGGATGAGGATCCATAATAATGTGGTAACATACTCGTCCATCAGATCCTCTCCATTGATGTAGCGGAGGCTCTTGAGGAAGGACAGGGAGCCCAGCGTCTGAGAGTGTCTGATTCTCACGTAGCCAGTCACTGTCTGGATCAATCCCATGAAACTCTCCAGCTCAGACACTATGTTCTCTAGAGGAGGGGAGGAGACAGGAGTTAGGTTAGGATCGTAGCCTGTCACTGTCTGGATCAATCCCATGAAACTCTCCAGCTCAGACACTATGTTCTCTAGAGGAGGGGAGGAGACAGGAGTTAGGTTAGGATCGTAGCCTGTCACTGTCTGGATCAATCCCATGAAACTCTCCAGCTCAGACACTATGTTCTCTAGAGGAGGGAGGAGACAGGAGTTAGGTTAGGATCGTTGCCTGTCACTGTTCTCTAGAGGAGGAGACAGGAGTTAGGATCGTTGCCTGTAACTGTTCTCTAGAGGAGGAGACAGGAGTTAGGATCGTTGCCTGTCACTGTTCTCTAGAGGAGGAGACAGGAGTTAGGATCGTTGCCTGTCACTGTTCTCTAGAGGAGGAGACAGGAGTTAGGATCGTTGCCTGTCACTGTTCTCTAGAGGAGGAGAGGAGACAGGAGTTAGGATCGTTGCCTGTCACTGTTCTCTAGAGGAGGTAAGGAGACAGGAGTTAGGATCGTTGCCTCTCACTGTTCCCTACTATAAGGTAGTGATATATAACTGTACTATAACAGGTAGTGATATATAACTGTACTATAACAGGTAGTGATATATAACTGTACTATAACAGGTAGTGATATATAACTGTACTATAACAGGTACTTACGTCCTCTACGGATGTTGATTTGTAGGTTGCCCTTGACGACGGTACATCCCTTCAGAGACTGGGCCGCGTCCACGGAGTCAATGACCTTCTCATCACAGATCTTATCACATAGCCCGTCACACGCGCTGCAGAACATACTGGAGATGGGGGAGAGTGGGACAGGGACAGTGAGACAGACAGAAAACATACCAAGGTATACTGAACTAAAATAGAAACGCAACAACCATCAACCTGTCACACTGGAGATGGGGAGAGGGGACAGGGACAGGGACAGACAGAAAACATACCAAGGTATACTGAACTAAAATAGAAACGCAACCAACCATCAACCTGGTTGGTTTCATAACAGAAGAGCATCTGAGGAAACTATAGAAATATATAAACACAACATGCCAGAATTTCAAATATTCTACTGAGTTACAGTTCATAAGGAAATCAGTGTAATAAATTCATTCGGTCCTAATCTGTGGATTTCACAGGACTGGGAATACAGATCTGCATCTGTTGGTCAAAGAGAACAGTTTAAAACAGATGGGGTGTGGATCAGAAAACCAGTCAGTATCTGGTGTGGATCAGAAAACCAGTCAGTATCTGGTGTGGATCAGAAAACCAGTCAGTATCTGGTGTGGATCAGAAAACCAGTCAGTATCTGGTGTGGATCAGAAAACCAGTCAGTATCTGGTGTGGATCAGAAAACCAGTCAGTATCTGGTGTGGATCAGAAAACCAGTCAGTATCTGGTGTGGATCAGAAAACCAGTCAGTATCTGGTGTGGATCAGAAAACCAGTCAGTATCTGGTGTGGATCAGAAAACCAGTCAGTATCTGGTGTGGATCAGAAAACCAGTCAGTATCTGGTGTGGATCAGAAAACCTGTCAGTATCTGGTGTGGATCAGAAAACCAGTCAGTATCTGGTGTGGATCAGAAAACCAGTCAGTATCTGGTGTGGATCAGAAAACCAGTCAGTATCTGGTGTGGATCAGAAAACCAGTCAGTATCTGGTGTGGATCAGAAAACCAGTCAGTATCTGGTGTGGATCAGAACACCAGTCAGTATCTGGTGTGGATCAGAAAACCAGTCAGTATCTGGTGTGGATCAGAAAACCTGTCAGTATCTGGTGTGGATCAGAAAACCAGTCAGTATCTGGTGTGGATCAGAAAACCAGTCAGTATCTGGTGTGGATCAGAAAACCAGTCAGTATCTGGTGTGGATCAGAACACCAGTCAGTATCTGGTGTGGATCAGAAAACCAGTCAGTATCTGGTGTGGATCAGAAAACCAGTCAGTATCTGGTGTGGATCAGAAAACCAGTCAGTATCTGGTGTGGATCAGAAAACCAGTCAGTATCTGGTGTGGATCAGAAAACCAGTCAGTATCTGGTGTGGATCAGACAACCAGTCAGTATCTGGTGTGGATCAGAAAACCTGTCAGTATCTGGTGTGGATCAGAAAACCAGTCAGTATCTGGTGTGGATCAGAAAACCTGTCAGTATCTGGTGTGGATCAGAAAACCAGTCAGTATCTGGTGTGGATCAGAAAACCTGTCAGTATCTGGTGTGGATCAGAAAACCAGTCAGTATCTGGTGTGGATCAGAAAACCAGTCAGTATCTGGTGTGGATCAGAAAACCAGTCAGTATCTGGTGTGGATCAGAAAACCAGTCAGTATCTGGTGTGGATCAGACAACCAGTCAGTATCTGGTGTGGATCAGAAAACCTGTCAGTATCTGGTGTGGATCAGAAAACCAGTCAGTATCTGGTGGGATCAGAAAACCAGTCAGTATCTGGTGTGGATCAGACAACCAGTCAGTATCTGGTGGATCAGAAAACCAGTCAGTATCTGGTGTGACCACCGTTTGCCTCGTAGCACAACTCCTTCACATAGAGTTGATCAGGCTGTTGACTGACCACCGTTTGCCTCGTGCAGCGCGACACATCTCCTTCACAGAGTTTTAAAAAAAACATGTATTTCACCTTTATTTGACCAGGTAGGCCAGTTGAGAACACCTTTATTTAACCAGGTAAGCTAGTTGAGAACAGCTTTATCTAACCAGGTAAGCTAGTTGAGAACACCTTTATTTGACCAGGTAGGCCAGTTGAGAACACCTTTATTTAACCAGGTAGGCTAGTTGAGAACACCTTTATTTAACCAGGTAGGCTAGTTGAGAACACCTTTATTTAACCAGGTAGGCTAGTTGAGAACACCTTTATTTAACCAGGTAAGCTAGTTGAGAACACCTTTATTTAACCAGGTAGGCTAGTTGAGAACACCTTTATTTAACCAGGTAGGCTAGTTGAGAACACCTTTATTTAACCAGGTAGGCTAGTTGAGAACACCTTTATTTAACCAGGTAGGCTAGTTGAGAACACCTTTATTTAACCAGGTAGGCTAGTTGAGAACACCTTTATTTAACCAGGTAGGCAAGTTGAGAACACCTTTATTTAACCAGGTCGGCCAGTTGAGAACACCTTTATTTAACCAGGTAGGCTAGTTGAGAACACCTTTATTTAACCAGGTAGGCTAGTTGAGAACACCTTTATTTAACCAGGTAGGCTAGTTGAGAACACCTTTATTTAACCAGGTAGGCAAGTTGAGAACACCTTTATTTAACCAGGTCGGCCAGTTGAGAACACCTTTATTTAACCAGGTCGGCCAGTTGAGAACACCTTTATTTAACCAGGTAGGCAAGTTGAGAACACCTTTATTTAACCAGGTAGGCTAGTTGAGAACACCTTTATTTAACCAGGTAAGCTAGTTGAGAACACCTTTATTTAACCAGGTAGGCTAGTTGAGAACACCTTTATTTAACCAGGTAGGCTAGTTGAGAACACCTTTATTTAACCAGGTAGGCTAGTTGAGAACACCTTTATTTAACCAGGTAGGCTAGTTATTTAATCAGTTGAGAACACCTTTATTTAACCAGGTCGGCCAGTTGAGAACACCTTTATTTAACCAGGTCGGCCAGTTGAGAACACCTTTATTTAACCAGGTAGGCAAGTTGAGAACACCTTTATTTAACCAGGTCGGCCAGTTGAGAACACCTTTATTTAACCAGGTAAGCTAGTTGAGAACACCTTTATTTAACCAGGTAAGCTAGTTGAGAACACCTTTATTTAACCAGGTAAGCTAGTTGAGAACACCTTTATTTAACCAGGTAAGCTAGTTGAGAACACCTTTATTTAACCAGGTAGGCTAGTTGAGAACACCTTTATTTAACCAGGTAAGCTAGTTGAGAACACCTTTATTTAACCAGGTAAGCTAGTTGAGAACACCTTTATTTAACCAGGTAAGCTAGTTGAGAACACCTTTATTTAACCAGGTAAGCTAGTTGAGAACACCTTTATTTAACCAGGTAGGCTAGTTGAGAACACCTTTATTTAACCAGGTCGGCCAGTTGAGAACACCTTTATTTAACCAGGTAGGCTAGTTGAGAACACCTTTATTTAACCAGGTAAGCTAGTTGAGAACACCTTTATTTAACCAGGTAAGCTAGTTGAGAACACCTTTATTTAACCAGGTAAGCTAGTTGAGAACACCTTTATTTAACCAGGTAGGCTAGTTGAGAACACCTTTATTTAACCAGGTAGGCTAGTTGAGAACACCTTTATTTAACCAGGTAAGCTAGTTGAGAACACCTTTATTTAACCAGGTAGGCTAGTTGAGAACACCTTTATTTAACCAGGTAAGCTAGTTGAGAACACCTTTATTTAACCAGGTAGGCCAGTTGAGAACACCTTTATTTAACCAGGTAGGCTAGTTGAGAACACCTTTATTTAACCAGGTAAGCTAGTTGAGAACACCTTTATTTAACCAGGTAAGCTAGTTGAGAACACCTTTATTTAACCAGGTAAGCTAGTTGAGAACACCTTTATTTAACCAGGTAAGCTAGTTGAGAACACCTTTATTTAACCAGGTAGGCTAGTTGAGAACACCTTTATTTAACCAGGTAGGCCAGTTGAGAACACCTTTATTTAACCAGGTAGGCCAGTTGAGAACACCTTTATTTAACCAGGTAGGCTAGTTGAGAACACCTTTATTTAACCAGGTAGGCCAGTTGAGAACACCTTTATTTGACCAGGTAGGCCAGTTGAGAACACCTTTATTTGACCAGGTAGGCCAGTTGAGAACACCTTTTATTTAACCAGGTAGGCTAGTTGAGAACACCTTTATTTAACCAGGTAGGCTAGTTGAGAACACCTTTATTTAACCAGGTAGGCTAGTTGAGAACACCTTTATTTAACCAGGTAAGCTAGTTGAGAACAAGTTCTCATTTACAACTGCGACCTGGCCAAGATAAAGCAAAGCAGTTCACCTTTTATTTAACCAGACACATACAACAACACAGAGTTACACATGGAATAAACAAAACATACCGTCAATAATACAGTAGAACAAAAGAAAACAAAAAGTCTATATACAGTGAGTGCAAATGAGGTAAGTTAAGGAAATAAATAGGCCATGGTGGCGAAGTAATAGGAATACAATATAGCAATTAAACACTGGAATGGTAGATCGGCAGAAGATGAATGTGCAGGTAGAGATACTGGGGTGCAAAGGAGCAAAGTAAATAAATAAATAAATACAGTATGGGGATGAGGTAGGTAGATAGATGGGCTGTTTACAGATGGGCTATGAACAGGTGCATTGATCTGTAAGCTGCTCTGACAGCTGGTGCTTAAAGCTAGTGAGGAGATGTGAGTCTCCAGCTTCAGAGATTTTTTGCAATTGTTCCAATCATTGGCAGCAGAGAACTGGAAGGAAAGACGACCAAAGGAGGAATTGGCTTTGGGGTGACCAGTGAGATATACTCTGCTGGAGCGCGTGCTACGAGTGGGTGCTGCTATGGTGACCAGTGAGCTGAGATAAGGCGGGGCTTTACCTAGCAGAGACTTATAGATGACCTGTAGCCAGTGAGTTTGGCGACGAGTATGAAGCGAGGGCCAACCAACGAGAGTGTACAGGTTGCAGTGGTGGGTAGTATATGGGGCTTTGGTGACAAAACGGATGGCACTGTGATAGACTGCATCCAGTTTGTTGAGTAGAGTGTTGGAGGCTATTTTATAGATGACACCACCGAAGTCTAGGATCGGTAGCGTGGTCAGTTTCACGAGGGTATGTTTGGCAGCATGAGTTAATCAGGATCTCGTCATGGTATCTCTGTGCATTCAATTTACCCATAACCCCATGGGGCACTATGTTCACATCAGCAGACTGCTCGCCCACACCTTGTCTGCCATCTGCCCGGTACAGTTCAAACCCGGGATTCACCCCGAAGAGCACATTTCTCCAGCGTGCCAGTGGCCATCGAAGGTGAGCATTTGCCCACTGAAGCCGGTTACGGCGACGAATACTCCATCCGCTGTGCCTTCAACCGGCCTCCGTCTGAGCAGACCCCCCCTGCCACCCCCGGGCTACTAACTTTAAACGCCGTGTCGCCCGCGTGCGTAGTGGCGGCTTCCCTGTTCCATCTACTGCTGCCCCCTGGACACTGTGATCACTTGGCTACATGCTGATGCCTGCTGGACTGTCCATTAATCACGGTACTCCATTCTGTTTATTTATGTTGTGTCTGTCGGCCCCAGGTGCGAACTCCGGCTCTGTGTGTAGTTAATCCGACCCTCTCTGCCTAGTCATCGCCATTTTACCTGATGTTGTTGTCTCACCTGTTGTTTTAGCTACCTCTCCCAATTCAACACCTGTGATTACTGTATGCCTCGCTGTATGTCTCTCTCAAATGTCAATATGCCTTGTATACGGTTGTTCAGGTTAGTTATCATTGTTTTAGTTTACAATGGAGCCCCTAGTTCCACTCTTCATACCCCTGATTACCTCCTCTGTCCCACCTCCCACACATGCGGTGACCTCACCCATTACAACCAGCATGTCCAGAGATAAAACCTCTCATCATCACCCAGTGCCTGGGCTTACCTCCGCTGTACCCGCACCCCACCATACCCCTGTCTGCACATTATGCCCTGAATATATTCTACCACGCCCAGAAATCTGCTCCTTTTATTCTTTGTCCCCAATGCTCTAGGCGACCAGTTTTGATAGCCTTTAGCCGCACCCTCATACTACTCCTCCTTCTCTGTTCCGCGGGTGATGTGGAGGTAAACCCAGGCCCTGCATGTCCCCAGGCACCCTCATTTGTTGACAGGTCTATACCCAAACAGATAGAACTTCTAATTTAAAAAATAATCTCTCCAGAAATACGTCTCTCACTGTTGCCGCCTGCTCCAGAACCCCCTCAGCTCCCAGCTGTGCCCTGGACACCATTTGTGAATTGATCGCCCCCCATCTAGCTTCAGAGTTTGTTAGGTGACCTAAACTGGGATATGCTTAACACCCCGGCAGTCCTACAATCTAAGCTAGATGCCCTCAATCTCACACAAATCATCAAGGAACCCACCAGGTACAACCCAAAATCTGTAAACATGGGCACCCTCATAGACATTATCCTGACCAACTTGCCCTCCAAATACACCTCCGCTGTCTTCAATCAGGATCTCAGCGATCACTGCCTCATTGCCTGTATCCGCTATGGGTCCGCGGTCAAACGACCACCCCTCTTCACTGTCAAACGCTCCCTAAAACACTTCTGCGAGCAGGCCTTTCTAATCGACCTGGCCCGGGTATCCTGGAAGGACATTGACCTCATCCCGTCAGTTGAGGATGCCTGGTCATTCTTTAAAAGTAACTTCCTCACCATTTTAGATAAGCATGCTCCGTTCAAAAAATGCAGAACCAAGAACAGATACAGCCCTTGGTTCACTCCAGACCTGACTGCCCTCGACCAGCACAAAAACATCCTGTGGCGGACTGCAATAGCATCGAATAGTCCCCGTGATATGCAACTGTTCAGGGAAGTTAGGAACCAATACACGCAGTCAGTCAGGAAAGCTAAGGCCAGCTTCTTCAAGCAGAAGTTTGCATCCTGTAGCTCCAACTCCAAAAAGTTCTGGGACACTGTATAGTCCATGGAGAACAAGAGCACCTCCTCCCAGCTACCCACTGCACTGAGGCTAGGTAACACGGTCTCCACCGATAAATCCATGATTATCGAAAACTTCAACAAGCATTTCTCAACGGCTGGCCATGCCTTCTTCCTGGCTACTCCAACCTCGGCCAACAGCTTCCGACCCATACAAATCAGCTGGGCCTGACAATCTGAACCTCTATTTCTGAAACTATCCGCTGCCATTGTCGCAACCCCTATTACCAGCCTGTTCAACTTCTCTTTCGTATCATCTGAGATCCCCAAGGATTGGAAAGCTGCCGCAGTCATCCCCCTCTCCAAAGGGGGAGACACCCTGGACCCAAACTGTTACAGACCTATATCCATCCTGCCCTGCCTATCTAAGGTCTTCGAAAGCCAAGTCAACAAACAGATCACGGACCATCTCAAATCCCAACATTCACAAGGCCAGACAGATTACCAGGACGTGTACTCCGAGCATGCGTTGACCAACTGGCAAGTGTCTTCACGGACATTTTCAACCTCTCCCTGTCGGAGTCTGCAATACCAACATGTTTCAAGCAGACTACCATAGTCCCTGTGCCCAAGAACACCGAGGTAACCTGCATAAATTACTACCAACCCTTAGACCCATGTCTGTAGCCATAAAGTGCTTTCAAAGGCTGGTCATGGCTCACATCAACACAATTGTCCCAGAAACCCTAGACACACACCAATTTGCATACCACCCCAACAGATCCACAGATGATGCAATCTCTATTGCACTCCACACTGCCTTTCCCACCTGGGCAAAAGGAACACCTACGTGAGAATGATATTCATTGACTACAGCTCAGCGTTCAACACCATAGTGCCCTCAAAGCACATCACTAAGCTAAGGACCCTGGGACTAAACACATCCTCTGCAACTGGATCTAAAAAAAAATGGAGGTGGTGAGGGTCGCACCCAGGTGGTAAGGGTAGGTAACAACACATCCGCCATGCTGATCCTCAACACTGGGGCCCCTCAGGGGTGCGTTCTCAGACCCCTCCTGTACTCCCTGTTCACCCATGATTGAGGGGCCAGGCACGACTCAACACCATCATTAAGTTTGCTGACGACACAACAGTGGTAGGCCTGATCACCAACTACAAAGAGACAGCCTACAGGGAGGAGGTCAGAGACCTGACAGTGTGGTGCCAGGTCAACAACCTCTCCCTCAATGTGATCAAGACAAAAGGAGACGATTGTGGACGACAGGAAAATGATGACAGAGCACAACCCCCATTCTCATCGACGGGGCTGTAGTGGAGCAGGTTGAGAGTTTTAAGCTCCTTGGTGTCCACATCACCAATAAACTATCATGGTCCAAACACACCAAGACAGTCATGGTAAGTAAGGTAAGACAAAACATATTCCCCATCAGGAGACTGAAAAGATTTAGCATTGGTCCTCAGATCCTCAAAGGATTACAGAAGGTAGTGCGTACGGAACAGCTTCCTGTCATCCAGGACCTCTATACCAGGCGGTGTCAGAGGAAGGCCCAGTACATCACTGGGGCCAAGCTTCCGGTCATCCAGGACCTCTATACCAGGTGGTGTCAGAGGAAGGCCCAGTACCTCACGCCAAGCTTTGACTCTATACCCCCTGTATATAGCCTCCACATTGACTCTATACCCCCTGTATATAGCCTCCAGTATATAGCCTCCACATTGACTCTATACCCCCTGTATATAGCCTCCACATTGACTCTATACCCCCTGTATATAGCCTCCACATTGACTCTATACCTCCTGTATGTATATAGCCTCCACATTGACTCTATACCTCCTGTATGTATATAGCCTCCACATTGACTCTATACCTCCTGTATGTATATAGCCTCCACATTGACTCTATACCCCCTGTATGTATATAGCCTCACTACTGTTATTTTATTGTTGCTTTTTAATTGTTATTTTTCATTTCTTTTTTAAATTCAGATTATTTTAGTAAATGCTTTTGACACTTATTTTTCTTAAAACTGCATTTTTTTAAGGGCTTGTAAGTAAGCATTTAACTGTCATGTCTACACCCGTTGAACTCGGCGCATGCGACAAATAACATTTGATTTGATGAGCAGCGCAACCCAACACCTGTATCGTCTAAGGACTCAGACTAAGGAGAACTGTTGATCCCACAGGTCTGAGTGACAAGTATTGGAGAAAGTCATAGCTATATAACAGCCTCTGTCTCCATCTGCTGGACAGTTTGAAGAAGACAAAACCCACTCACCTCTTGCTCTTGTTGCGTGTGAATCCAGAAGGACAATCAGACATGCACTCTCTTCTGTGAATGACGAAGCGGTCGAAGTCGGGCAGGTGGACGCTGGAGCAGAAGTCCAGGGTGACGCAGCGCCAGCCTTCAAACTTATAGGTATCAGGGGGGCAGTCTGGAACGCAGCGCCCCTCGTGGTAGTAGTGGAGACAGGCAGCGCAAGACGAATCAGTGTTAGGTTCAGTACAGCTACCCAGACACTGGCCGTGACAACACTCACCATCCCACGTACACGCATGACACTTATCAGGACACACTAGAGAGAGAGAGAGAGACAAGAGAGAGAGAGACAGAGAAAGAGAGAGAAAGAGAGAAAAAGAGAGAGAGACAGAAAGAGAGAAAGAGAGAGAGAAAGAGAGAAAAAAAGAGAGAAAGAGAGAGAGAGAAAAAGAGAGAAAGAGAGAGAGAGAAAAAGAGAAAGAGAGAGAAAGAGAGAGAAAGAGAGAAAGAGAGAGAGAGAAAAAGAGAGAGAGACAGAGAGAGAGAGAGAGAGAGAGAGAGAGAGAGAGAGAGAGAGAGAGAAAGAGAGAGAAAAAGAGAGAAAGAAGAGAGAGAAAAAGAGAGAGACAGAGAGAGAGACAGAGAGAGAGACAGAGAGAGAGAGAGAGACAGAGAGAGAGAGAGAGAGAGAGAGAGAGAGAGAGAGAGAGAGAGAGAGAGACGGAGAGAGAAGTCAGTTAATGACTTGACATAGGGAATTCGTACCCATTAATACCATTTCCATCTTTGGATTTAAAAAAAAATCATTATTCAGCACATCGGTACAGCAGATCCCCATATTGTATGGGACACTGAAATGTACTTTTAGAGGCCATTCAATACTCATCATTAAAACAAAAGCAGTTTAGGTCAAAAGACATGAGATCTTTAGAAAGGAATAGAGGAAGTTCATGGTAATGGAATAAATATTGAATCTGCAACATAGAAATGCGAAACGAATTCACAGGAACTCGTGACAAATGATGGAGTCATACATGATTCATCAAACTATATTTTGAAAGAGGAAGCAACATTTAAGCATATGTTTTTCACTGAACTATGTTAATTTCAATAGAAAGTTAGCAAAAATAGATACGATCATGCAACCATGAAGAGGTAAATGTGTCTATTAATGGAAAAATCACATTGATTAACTTGTTGGTCCTATCACAGTTTATTTACTTACTAACTAATGGCACTGCCTACTCCAGACGACTCGTTTTTTAAATCATTTGAGAAAATAATATTTAATTTTATTTGGAATGCTAAGCCAGACAAAATGAAAAAGTGCCTATTTATATAATGAATATGAGTTTGCGGGGCAAAAATTACTAAATATTAAAGCTTTAAACCTCTCACTAAAATATTTACTCATACATAAATTATACTTAAAACACAAAATGGTTCTCCAGTAGATTAAGAAAAGCTCATCCTTTATTCAAAAATGTTACAATTTACAACTTCTCATTTCCCACTAATTGAAATTATTTTCACGTCCGGATTAAATGCGTGCCCAAATTCAACTGCCTGCTACTCATCCCCAGAAGATAAGATATGTATAGATTTAGTAGATTTGGATAGAAAACACTCTGAAGTTTCTAAAACTGTTTGAATCATGTCTGTCATGTCTGTGAGTATAACAGAACTTATTTAGCAGGAATCCTGATTTCTAAGGGATCTTCTTGCAGTTCCTACCGCTTCCACTGGATGTCAACAGTCTTTAGAAATTGGTTGAGGTTTTTCCTTTGTGTAATAAAGTAGCCCTGTTCAAAACGAGGGTCACATCAAGTGTACTGTTAGAGAAGCGTGACCAGAAAGCTACAGTTTGTTTTCCTCCTGTATTGAACACAGATCATCCCGTCTTCAATTTTATCGATTATTTACGTTAAAAAAATACCTAAAGTACAGTTAACTTTTGAGATATTTTGTAGTCACGTTGCGCAAGTTGGAACTGGTGTTTTTCTGGATCAAACGAGCCAAATAAATAAATGGACATTTCAGATATATATCGACAGATTTATTCAAACAAAAGGACCATTTGTGATGTTTATGGGACATATTGGAGTACCAACAAAAGAAGCACATCAAAGGCAAGGCATGATTTATATTTTTATTTCTGCGTTTTTGTGTCGCGCCTGCAGGGTTTCTCTCTTTGTTTACGGAGGTGCTATCCTCAGATAATAGCATCGTTTGCTTTCACCAAAAAGCCTTTTTGAAATGGGACGTTGGCTGGATTCACAACGAGTGTAGTTTTAATTTGGTATCTTACATGTGTGATTTCATGAAAGTTTGATTTTTATAGTAATTTATTTGAATTTGGCACTCTGCATTGTCACTGGCTTTTGGCCAGGTGGGACGCTAGGGTCCCACATATCCCAGAGAGGTTTCTTTAACGAGTTTGACATACTGCTTTCCCGGGAGCAGGCCCAAATCCCTGTCATTTGCGTGAAGAGAAGACGGAGAAAAAGAGGATGGAGATCGGGCTACCTTCTAAGGAAGTCTCGCCTGAGGTAGAGTATCTCATGATAAGCTGTAGATCACACTATCTGTATTTTTCATAGCTGTCTACATACCACCACAGACCGATGCTGGCACTAAGACCACACTCAATGGGCTGTATTCCACACTAAGCAAACAGGAAAATGCTCATCCAGGCAGCACTCCTAGTGGCCGGGGACTTTAATGCAGGGAAACTTAAATCCGTTTGACCAAATTTCTATCAGCATGTTAAATGTGCAACCAGAGGTAAAACAACTCTAGACCACCTGTACTCCACACACAGAGACACAAACAAAGCTCTCCCTCGCCCTACAGTCAGCAAATCTGACCACAATTCTATCCTCCTGATTCCTGCTTACAAGCAAAAAATTAAAGCAGGAAGCACCAGTGACTCGGTCTATAAAAAAGTGGTCAGATGAAGCAGATGCTACACTACAGGACTGTTATGCTAGAACAGACTGGATAATGTTCCAGGATTCCTCTGATGGCATTGAGGAGCACACCATATCAGTCGATGACGTCGTCCCCACAGTGACCGTATGTACATACACCAACCAGAAGCCATGGATTACAGGCAACAGACGCACTGAGCTAGAGGCTAGAGCTGCCGCTTTCAAGGAGCAGGCGTCTAACCCGGAAGTTCATAAGAAATCCCGCTGCGCCCCCCAACGAACCATCAAACAGGCAAAGCTTCAATACAGGACTAAGATCGAATCGTACTACACCGGTTCCGACCTCGTCGGATGTGGCAGGGCTTGCAAACCATTACAGACTACAAAGGGAAGCACAGCCGAGAGCTGCCCAGTGACACGAGCTCAACACCTTCTATGCCTGCTTCGAGGAAAATAACAATGAAACATGCATGAGAGCGCCAGTTGTTCCGGACGACTCTGTGATCAAGCTCTCCATAGCCGATGTGAGTAAGACCTTTAAACAGGTCAACATTCACAAAGCCGTGGGGCCAGATGGATTACCAGGACATGTACTCCGACCAACTGGCAAGTGTCTTCACTGACATTTTCAACCTCTCCCTCACGAGTCTGCAATACCAACAAGTTTCAAGCAGAAACTCCCACTCTCATCGACGGGGCTGTCGTGGAGCAGGTTGAGAGCGTCAAGTTCCTTGGTGTCCACATCACCAACAAACTAACATGGTCCAAGCTAGGGTTGCAAAATTCTGGGAACTTTCAATAAAATGACCTAGTTTTCGAGAAATCCTGGTTGGAGGATGCCGAATTTCCAGTTTATTCCCTTCTGATTCCGAGATTCCTCCAACCAAGATTTTGGGGAAACCAGGGAATTTATTTGCAACCCGTCCAAGCACACCAAGATAGTCATGATGAGGGCACAACAAAAACCTATTTCCCATCAGGAGACTGAAAAGACAGATCACTGGGGCCAAGCTTCCTGTCATCCAGGACCTCTATACAGGCGGTGTCAGTGGAAGGCCCTAAAAATGGTCAAAGACTACAGCCACCCCAGTCATAGACTGTTCTCTCGGCTACTGCACGGCAAGCGGTACCGGAGCGCCAAGTCTAGGTCCAAGAGGAATCTAAACAGCTTCTACCCCCAAGCCATAAGACTCCTGAACAGAACAGCTAATCAAATGGCTACCCAGACTATTTGCATTGACCCCCCCCCCCCCTAATGAAATGGCTCCCCAGACTATTTGCATTGACCCCCCTAATGAAATGGCTCCCCAGACTATTTGCATTGACCCCCTAATGAAATGGCTCCCCAGACTATTTGCATTGACCCCCTAATGAAATGGCTCCCCAGACTATTTGCATTGACCCCCCTAATGAAATGGCTCCCCAGACTATTTGCATTGACCCCCTCCTAATGAAATGGCTCCCAGACTATTTGCATTGACCCCCTCCCCTAATGAAATGGCTACCCAGACTATTTGCATTGACCCCCCCCTAATGAAATGGCTACCCAGACTATTTGCATTGACCACCCCCTAATGAAATGGCTCCCCAGACTATTTGCATTGACCCCCTAATGAAATGGCTCCCCAGACTATTTGCATTGACCCCCTAATGAAATGGCTACCCAGACTATTTGCATTGATCCCCCCCTAATGAAATGGCTCCCCAGACTAATTGCATTGACCCCCTCCCCCTAATGAAATGGCTCCCCAGACTATTTGCATTGACCCCCTCCCCTAATGAAATGGCTCCCAGACTATTTGCATTGACCCCCTCCCCTAATGAAATGGCTCCCCAGACTATTTGCATTGACCCCCCCCTAATGAAATGGCTCCCCAGACTATTTGCATTGACCCCCTAATGAAATGGCTCCCCAGACTATTTGCATTGACCCCCTCCCCTAATGAAATGGCTCCCCAGACTATTTGCATTGACCCCCTCCCCTAATGAAATGGCTCCCCAGACTATTTGCATTGACCCCCCTAATGAAATGGCTCCCCAGACTATTTGCATTGACTCCCCCTAATGAAATGGCTCCCCAGACTATTTGCATTGACCCCCCTCCCTTTTACACCGCGGCTACTCTCTGTTGTCATCATCTATGCACAGTCACTTTAATAACTCTACCTACATGTACATATTACCTCAACTAACCAGTGACCCCACATTGACTCTGTACCGGTACCCCCTGTATATAGCCTCCACATTGACTCTGTACCGGTACCCCCTGTATATAGCCTCCACATTGACTCTGTACCGTACCCCTGTATATAGCCCCACATTGACTCTGTACCGGTACCCCTGTATATAGCCTCCACATTGACTCTGTACCGTAACACCCTGTATATAGCCTCCACATTGACTCTGTACCGGTACCCCCTGTATATAGTCTCTACATTGACTCTGTACCGGTACCCCCTGTATATAGCCTCCACATTGACTCTGTACCGTAACACCCTGTATATAGCCTCCACATTGACTCTGTACCCCCTGTATATAGCCTCCACATTGACTCTGTACCGTAACACTCTGTATATAGCCTCCACATTGACTCTGTACCGTAACACTCTGTATATAGCCTCCACATTGACTCTGTACCGTAACACTCTGTATATAGCCCCACACATTGACTCTGTACCGGTACCCCCTGTATATAGCCTCCACATTGACTCTGTACCGGTACCCCCTGTATATAGCCTCCACATTGACTCTGTACCGGTACCCCCTGTATATAGCCTCCACATTGACTCTGTACCGGTACCCCCTGTATATAGCCTCCACATTGACTCTGTACCTTAATACCCTGTATATAGCCTCCACATTGACTCTGTACCGGTACCCCCTGTATATAGCCTCCACATTGACTCTGTACCCCCTGTATATAGCCTCCACATTGACTCTGTACCGTAACACCCTGTATATAGCCTCCACATTGACTCTGTACCGTAACACCCTGTATATAGCCTCCACATTGACTCTGTACCCCCTGTATATAGCCTCCACATTGACTCTGTACCGTAACACTCTGTATATAGCCTCCACATTGACTCTGTACCGTAACACTCTGTATATAGCCTCCACATTGACTCTGTACCGTAACACCCTGTATATAGCCTCCACATTGACTCTGTACCCCCTGTATATAGCCTCCACATTGACTCTGTACCGTAACACTCTGTATATAGCCTCCACATTGACTCTGTACCGTAACACCCTGTATATAGCCTCCACATTGACTCTGTACCGGTACCCCCTGTATATAGCCTCCACATTGACTCTGTACCGGTACCC
This sequence comes from Oncorhynchus nerka, assembly GCF_034236695.1. Lineage (NCBI taxonomy): Eukaryota > Metazoa > Chordata > Actinopteri > Salmoniformes > Salmonidae > Oncorhynchus > Oncorhynchus nerka. The sequence goes on from NC_088422.1 coordinate 106,284,281, forward strand.
CTGTATATAGCCTCCACATTGACTCTGTACCGGTACCCCTGTATATAGCCTCCACATTGACTCTGTACCGTAACACCCTGTATATAGCCTCCACATTGACTCTGTACCGGTACCCCCTGTATATAGCCTCCACATTGACTCTGTACCGGTACCCCCTGTATATAGCCTCCACATTGACTCTGTACCGGTACCCCTGTATATAGCCTCCACATTGACTCTGTACCGGTACCCCCTGTATATAGCCTCCACATTGACTCTGTACCGGTACCCCCTGTATATAGCCTCCACATTGACTCTGTACCGGTACCCCCTGTATATAGCCTCCACATTGACTCTGTACCCCTCTGTATATAGTCTCGTTATTGTTATTTTACTGCTGCTCTTTAATTACCTTCAGACAAACTGGCGTAAATAGAAACCACTTCCATTTGAGGACACAAATGTTGACAGCTGCTCCATACAGATTGAAAAAAAGAAAATGGGAAGATATTTTCGATGTGCCAATTCCATGTGTTTATGAACTGGTACAAAGAAAACAACACTTGATACAACACTTCTTCCATTTAAATTATATAAAATTCTCAGCAAAAAAAAAGAAACGTCCCTTTTTCAGGACCCTGTCTTTCAAAGATCATCGTAATTTGGATTTTTACAAATTAAGATCTGGAAGTTAAAGGGTTTAAACACTGTTTCCTTAGGACACTAAAGAGGCCTTTCTACTGACTCTGTTCAATGAACCATAAACAATGAATGAACATGCACCTCTGGAACGGTCATTAAGACACTAACAGCTTACAGACGGCAGGCAATTAAGGTCACAGTTATTAAAACTTAGGACACTAAAGAGGCCTTTCTACTGACTCTGGAAAAACACCAAAGGAAAGATGCCCAGGGTCCCTGCTCATCTGCGTGAACATGCCTTAGGCATGCTGCAAGGAGGCATGAGGACTGCAGCTGTGGCCAGGAGACAGGATGGACAGCTGATCGTCTTCATAGTGGCTGACCACGTGTAACAACACCTGAACAGGATCAGTACATCCGAACATCACACCTGTGGGACAGGTACAGGATGGCAACAACAACTGCCCGAGTTACACCAGGAATGCACAATCCCTCCATCAGTGCTCAGACTGTCCGTAATAGGCTGAGAGAGGCTGGACTGAGGGCTTGTAGGCCTGTTGTAAGGCAGGTCCTCACCAGCAACAATGTTGTCTATGGGCACAAACCCGTCGTCACTGGACCAGACAGGACAGGCAAAAAGTGACTAACGAGACGCGGTTTAGTGTCTCACCGGGGGTGATGGTCGGATTCGTGATTAGCGTCGAAGGAATAAGTGTTACACCGAGGCCTGTACTCTGGAGTGGGATCGATATGGAGGTGGAGGATCCGTCATGGTCTGGGGCGGTGAGTCACAGCATCATCGGACTGAGCTGGTTGATCGATTTGGAGGTGGAGGATCCGTCATGGTCTGGGGCGGTGAGTCACAGCATCATCGGACTGAGCTGGTTGATCGATTTGGAGGTGGAGGATCCGTCATGGTCTGGGGCGGTGAGTCACAGCATCATCGGACTGAGCTGGTTGATCGATATGGAGGTGGAGGATCCGTCATGGTCTGGGGCGGTGAGTCACAGCATCATCGGACTGAGCTGGTTGATCGATATGGAGGTGGAGGATCCGTCATGGTCTGGGGCGGTGAGTCACAGCATCATCGGACTGAGCTGGTTGATCGATATGGAGGTGAAGGGTCCGTCATGATCTGGGGCGGTGAGTCACAGCATCATCGGACTGAGCTGGTTGATCGATATGGAGGTGGAGGGTCCGTCATGGTCTGGGCGGTGAGTCACAGCATCATCGGACTGAGCTGGTTGATCGATATGGAGGTGGAGGGTCCGTCATGGTCTGGGGCGGTGAGTCACAGCATCATCGGACTGAGCTGGTTGATCGATATGGAGGTGGAGGGTCCATCATGGTCTGGGCGGTGAGTCACAGCATCATCGGACTGAGCTGGTTGATCGATATGGAGGTGGAGGGTCCATCATGGTCTGGGGCGGTGAGTCACAGCATCATCGGACTGAGCTGGTTGATCGATATGGAGGTGGAGGATCCGTCATGGTCTGGGGCGGTGAGTCACAGCATCATCGGACTGAGCTGGTTGATCGATATGGAGGTGGAGGATCCGTCATGGTCTGGGGGCGGTGAGTCACAGCATCATCGGACTGAGCTGGTTGCCATTGCAGGCAATCTCAACGCTGTGCGTTACAGGAAGACATCCTCCTCCCTCATGTGGTACCCTTCCTGCAGGCTCATCCTGACATGACCCTCCAGCATGACAATGCTGTGCGTTACAGGGAAGACATCCACCTCCCTCATGTGGTACCCTTCCTGCAGGCTCATCCTGACATGACCCTCCAGCATGACAATGCTGTGCGTTACAGGGAAGACATCCACCTCCCTCATGTGGTACCCTTCCTGCAGGCTCATCCTGACATGACCCTCCAGCATGACAACGCTGTGCGTTACAGGGAAGACATCCACCTCCCTCATGTGGTACCCTTCCTGCAGGCTCATCCTGACATGACCCTCCAGCATGACAATGCTGTGCGTTACAGGGAAGACATCCACCTCCCTCATGTGGTACCCTTCCTGCAGGCTCATCCTGACATGACCCTCCATCATGACAACGCTGTGCGTTACAGGGAAGACATCCTCCTCCCTCATGTGGTACCCTTCCTGCAGGCTCATCCTGACATGACCCTCCATCATGACAACGCTGTGCGTTACAGGGAAGACATCCTCCTCCCTCATGTGGTACCCTTCCTGCAGGCTCATCCTGACATGACCCTCCAGCATGACAACGCTGTGCGTTACAGGGAAGACATCCTCCTCACTCATGTGGTACCCTTCCTGCAGGATCATCCTGACATGACCCTCCAGCATGACAATGCCACCAGCCATACTGCTCGTTATGTGCGTGATTTCCTGCAAGACAGGAATGTCAGTGTTCTGCCATGGCCAGCGAAGAGCCCGGATCTGAATCCCATTGAGCACGCCTGGGACCTGTTAGATCGGAGGGTGGGGGCTAGGACCATTGCACCCAGAAATGTCTGGGAACTTGCAGGTGCCTTGGTGGAAGAGTGGGGTAACATCTCACAGCAAGAACTGGCAAATCTGGTGCAATCCATGAGGAGGAGATCCACTGCAGAACTTAATGCAGCTGGTGGCCACACCAGATACTGACTGTTACTTTTGATTTTTACCCCCCCATCCCTTTGTTCAGGGACACATTATTCCATTTCTGTTAGTCACGTGTCTGTTAGTCACGTGTCTGTTAGTCACGTGTCTGTTAGTCACGTGTCTGTTAGTCACGTGTCTGTTAGTCACGTGTCTGTTAGTCACGTGTCTGTTAGTCACGTGTCTGTTAGTCACGTGTCTGTTAGTCACGTGTCTGTTAGTCACGTGTCTGTTAGTCACATGTCTGTTAGTCACATGTCTGTTAGTCACATGTCTGTGGAACTTGTTCAGTTTATGTCTCAGTTGTTCAATCTCATTGTGTTCATACAAATATTTACACGTTAACTTTCCTGAAAATAAATGCAGTTGACAGTGAGAGGACATTTATTTTTTTGCTGAGTACAACAATCGCAGCTCTGTAGATTTTGCCTCGAAGAGACAGAATCACTAGATCATTTATTCTGGTATTGCCCCTATGCAGCTTGTTTCTAGTCACAGGTTCAGGAATGGTTAAAGAAATAAAAATAAATCACAACGTGCACTTAAAGTTCATGTAGAAAATAGTAAAAATAAAACTAAAAAAATACTTTCATGAGTAGGTGTGTCCAAACGTTGACTGGTACTAAAAAAAATATCATTTCTATTTATTTTTGGGGGAGGGTTTCGAAACTTCTCCCACGACCCCATTTTCATATCAGGTGACCCCCACATGGGGCCGTGACTCCTAGTTTGAGAACCCCTACGCTAGAGTTTGGACAGTGGCGGGAGATCTAGGTGTTCCAGAGTCTAGTTGAAGTGTGAACTGTGAGCTGGTTGACTGGTTCCTCTGGGGACAGGCAGCACGGTGCTGGTTTCTCTCTGTATGTCATTATCTGCCGTGTCATCTCCCTGGACTGTGGGCTGGTTGACTGGTTCCTCTGGGGACAGGCAGCACGGTGCTGGTTTCTCTCTGTATGTCATTATCTGCCGTGTCATCTCCCTGAACTGTGGGAACTCACCTGAGGTCATCACTTTCTACCTGCTGGAAACAGTCTGTCATGCTACCTGTCACCTCTACATCAGGGGAGAGAAGGCAGAGAGAGGCCTTACAGCACAGCACTCAGAGGCCAGGTAGAGAGAGAGAAGGCAGAGAGAGGCCTTACAGCACAGCACTCAGAGGCCAGGTAGAGAGAGAGAGAAGGCAGAGAGAGGCCTTACAGCACAGCACTCAGAGGCCAGGTAGAGAGAGAGAAGGCAGAGAGAGGCCTTACAGCACAGCACTCAGAGGCCAGGTAGAGAGAGAGAAGGAGTGAGGATGGGGTCAGAGAAGGGGTGGTACGCCAGGTAGAGAGAGAGAAGGAGTGAGGATGGGGTCAGAGAAGGGGTGGTACGCCAGGTAGAGAGAGAGAAGGAGTGAGGATGGGGTCAGAGAAGGGGTGGTAGGCCAGGTAGAGAGAGAGAAGGAGTGAGGATGGGGTCAGAGAAGGGGTGGTACGCCAGGTAGAGAGAGAGAAGGAGTGAGGATGGGGTCAGAGAAGGGGTGGTACGCCAGGTAGAGAGAGAGAAGGAGTGAGGATGGGGTCAGAGAAGGGGTGGTACGCCAGGTAGAGAGAGAGAAGGAGTGAGGATGGGGTCAGAGAAGGGGTGGTACGCCAGGTAGAGAGAGAGAGAAGGAGTGAGGATGGGGTCAGAGAAGGGGTGGTACGCCAGGTAGAGAGAGAGAAGGAGTGAGGATGGGGTCAGAGAAGGGGTGGTACGCCAGGTAGAGAGAGAGAAGGAGTGAGGATGGGGTCAGAGAAGGGGTGGTACGCCAGGTAGAGAGAGAGAAGGAGTGAGGATGGGGTCAGAGAAGGTGGTACGCCAGGTAGAGAGAGAGAAGGAGTGAGGATGGGGTCAGAGAAGGGGTGGTACGCCAGGTAGAGAGAGAGAAGGAGTGAGGATGGGGTCAGAGAAGGGGTGGTACGCCAGGTAGAGAAAGAGAAGGAGGAGTGAGGATGGGGTCAGAGAAGGGGTGGTACGCCAGGTAGAGAGAGAGAAGGAGTGAGGATGGGGTCAGAGAAGGGGTGGTACGCCAGGTAGAGAGAGAGAAGGAGTGAGGATGGGGTCAGAGAAGGGGTGGTACGCCAGGTAGAGAGAGAGAAGGAGTGAGGATGGGGTCAGAGAAGGGGTGGTACGCCAGGTAGAGAGAGAGAAGGAGTGAGGATGGGGTCAGAGAAGGGGTGGTACACTATTTATACTGGCAGTGGGCTGGCATGGTTCTGGTCCAAACGCTTTGGTCCAAAGTAATGCAGCATTTGGGACTGGGCCAGGGGACCAGACATGGCAGAAGGGGTCAGGAACACCATTTGGGACTAGGCCAGGGTACCAGACATGGCAGAAGGGGTCAGGAACACCATTTGGGACTGGGCCAGGGGACCAGACAAGGCAGAGGCGGCCAGGAACACTATTTGGGACTGGGCCAGGGGACCAGACATGGCAGAGGGGGTCAGGAACACCATTTGGGACTGGGCCAGGGGACCAGACATGGCAGAGGGGGTCAGGAACACCATTTGGGACTGGACCAGGGGACCAGACGAGGCAGTGGATGGCAGGAACAGGCTCTTCCACAACACCAAGACTGTCACAAACACACACAGTAGCACTGCTGCTGTCATGAAGCCTGGGGGACGGCACAGGCTGTACCCACACCCCCTCCACCCAACACAAACACACACAGTAGCACTGCTGCTGTCATGAAGCCTGGGGGACGGCACAGGCTGTACCCACACCCCCTCCACACAACACAAACACACACAGTAGCACTGCTGCTGTCATGAAGCCTGGGGGACGGCACAGGCTGTACCCACACCCCCTCCACCCAACACAAACACACACAGTAGCACTGCTGCTGTCATGAAGCCTGGGGGACGGCACAGGCTGTACCCACACCCCCTCCACCCAACACAAACAGTAGCACTGCTGCTGTCATGAAGCCTGGGGGACGGCACAGGCTGTACCCACACCCCCTCCACACAACACAAACACACACAGTAGCACTGCTGCTGTCATGAAGCCTGGGGGACGGCACAGGCTGTACCCACACCCTCCACCCAACACAAACACACACAGTAGCACTGCTGCTGTCATGAAGCCTGGGGGACGGCACAGGCTGTACCCACACCCCCTCCACCCAACACAAACAGTAGCACTGCTGCTGTCATGAAGCCTGGGGGACGGCACAGGCTGTACCCACACCCCCTCCACCCAACACAAACACACACAGTAGCACTGCTGCTGTCATGAAGCCTGGGGGCACGGCACAGGCTGTACCCACACCCTCCACCCAACACAAACAGTAGCACTGCTGCTGTCATGAAGCCTGGGGGACGGCACAGGCTGTACCCACACCCCCTCCACACAACACAAACACACACAGTAGCACTGCTGCTGTCATGAAGCCTGGGGGACGGCACAGGCTGTACCCACACCCCTCCACCCAACACAAACACACACAGTAGCACTGCTGCTGTCATGAAGCCTGGGACGGCACAGGCTGTACCCACACCCCTCCACCCAACACAAACAGTAGCACTGCTGCTGTCATGAAGCCTGGGGGACGGCACAGGCTGTACCCACACCCTCCACCCAACACAAACACACACAGTAGCACTGCTGCTGTCCAATGAAACCTGGGGGACGGCACAGGCTGTACCCACACCCTCCACCCAACACAAACAGTAGCACTGCTGCTGTCATGAAGCCTGGGGACGGCACAGGCTGTACCCACACCCCTCCACCCAACACAAACACACACAGTAGCACTGCTGCTGTCATGAAGCCTGGGGACGGCACAGGCTGTACCCACACCCTCCACCCAACACAAACACACACAGTAGCACTGCTGCTGTCATGAAGCCTGGGGACGGCAACAGGCTGTACCCACACCCTCCACCCAACACAAACACACACAGTAGCACTGCTGCTGTCATGAAGCCTGGGGGACGGCACAGGCTGTACCCACACCCCCTCCACCCAACACAGACACACCAAATAATGCTGCAGAGCAGGGTACTGCCCAGGGAAAGGAGGGTAAAGGGCATCCGTCTAGACATGGTGATGTGACAACACCAGAGAGACGGAGGAGACCAGTCAGTCAGCTACAGATAACAATCTTTACTTTAAGAGCCAACTGCCGAGCTGTTTCCAATGACAACTACTGCCGAGCTGTTTCCAATGACAACTACTGCCGAGCTGTTTCCAATGACAACTACTGCCGAGCTGTTTCCAATGACAACTACTGCCGAGCTGTTTCCAATGACAACTACTGCCGAGCTGTTTCCAATGACAACTACTGCCGAGCTGTTTCTAATGACAACTACTGCCGAGCTGTTTCTAATGACAACTACTGCCGAGCTGTTTCTAATGCCAACTACTGCCGAGCTGTTTCTAATGCCAACTACTGCCGAGCTGTTTCTAATGACAACTACTGCCAAGCTGTTTCTAATGCCAACTACTGCCGAGCTGTTTCTAATGACAACTACTGCCAAGCTGTTTCTAATGCCAACTACTGCCAAGCTGTTTCTAATGACAAGGGGTCGTGCTTTATACCAGGTATTGACCAGGGGTCGTGTTTTATACCAGGTATTGACCAGGTGTCGTGTTTTATAGCGCGTATTGACAGGGGTCTTGTTTTATACCGCGTATTGACAGGGGTCTTGTTTTATACCGCGTATTGACAGGGGTCTTGTTTTATACCGCGTATTGACAGGGGTCGTGTTTTATACCGCGTATTGACAGGGGTCTTGTTTTATACCGCGTATTGACAGGGGTCGTGTTTTATACAGCGTATTGACAGGGGTCGTGTTTTATACTGTGTATTGACCAGGGGTCGTGTTTTATACCGCGTATTGACAGGGGTCGTGTTTTATACCGCGTATTGACAGGGGTCGTGTTTTATACAGCGTATTGACAGGGGTCGTGTTTTATACCAGGTTTTGACCAGGGGTCGTGTTTTATACAGCGTATTGACAGGGGTCATGTTTTATACCAGGTATTGACAGGGGTCGTGTTTTATACTCAGGTATTGACCAGGGTCGTGTTTTATACTGGGTATTGACCAGGGTCGCGTTTTATACCAGGTATTGACCAGGGTCGTGTTTTATACTGCATTGACCAGGGGTCGTGTTTTACCATACCAGGGGTATTGACCAGGGGTCGCGTTTTATACCAGGTATTGACCAGGGTCAATACCTGGTATAAAAAAAAAATTATAAATTGGTGGGTTTTTTTCGCTTCAATAGAATGATCAGGGACGATGAGTGCTGCAATAGTTTGTGTCGGGGGTCTAGTCGAGGGTCAGTCTGTTATATCTGGAGTATTTGTGTGAATTAAAGTATGCTCTCTCTAATTCTCTCTCTGAGGACCTGAGCCCTAGGACCATGCCTCAAGACTACCTGGCCTGATGACTCCTTGCTGTCCCCAGTCCACCTGGTCGTGCTGCTGCTCCAGTTTCAACTGTTCTGCCTGCGGCTATGGAACCCTGACCTGTTCACCGGACGTGCTACCTGTCCCAGACCTGCTGTTTTCAACTCTCTAGAGACAGCAGGAGTGGTAGAGATACTCTTAATGATCGGCTATGAAAAGCCAACTGACATTTACTTCCTGAGGTGCTGACTTGTTGCACCCTCACAACTACTGTGATTTTATTATTTGACCATGCTGGTCATTTATGAACATTTGAACATCTTGGCCATGTTCTGTTATAATCTCCACCCGGCACAGCCAGAAGAGGACTGGCCACCCCTAAGAGTCTGGTTCCTCTCTAGGTTTCTTCCTAGGTTTTGGCCTTTCTAGGGAGTTTTTCCTAGACACCGTGCTTCTACACCTGCATTGCTTGCTGTTTGGGGTTTTAGGCTGGGTTTCTGCACAACACTTTGAGATATCAGCTGATGTACGAAGGGCTTTATAAATACAATTGATTGATGTACGTGCAACTACAGTTTTCCGTCACAGAAAAAAAGTTCCATTTCTTTTTTTTTTGGAGTGTAAAGTGTTGGTCCCATGTTTCCTGAGCTGAAATAAGAGATCTCAGAAATGTTACATAACGCTTAAAGGGCTTATTTCTCTCAAATTCTGTGCACAAATGGTTTTACATCCCCGTTAATGAGCATGTCTTTGCCAAGACAATCCATGCATCTGACAGGTGTGGCATATCAAGAAGCTGATCAATCAGCATGATCATTACACAGGTGCACCTTGTGCTGGGGACAATAAAAGGCCATTCTAAAATCTGCAGTTGTGTCACAAAAAACCCACAGATGTCTCAAGTTGAGGGAGTGTGTAATTGGCATGAATGTCCACCAGAGCTGAATTGAATGTTAATTTCTCTAGCACAAGCCGCCTCCGTCGATGTAGAGAATTTGCCAGTTGATGTTTTTCTTCAGTGTACTATGGGGTGGCCAGGTAGAGTCATTACTCATTTGGATTGCAGAGACAAAGAGACTGTTCTAGCATCTTCAAAGTGCACAAATATTTATTCATTATCCATTTTTTGGGGGTGGCGCGACGGCAATCGTTTTGCCAGCACCACAGCGGAAACACTGATCCACCCGTCCCCTCAGCACCACAGGGGAAACACTGATCCACCCGTCCCCTCAGCACCACAGGGGAAACACTGATCCACCCGTCCCCTCAGCACCACAGGGGAAACACTGATCCACCCGTCCCCTCAGCACCACAGGGGAAACACTGATCCACCCGTCCCCTCAGCACCACAGGGGAAACACTGATCCACCCGTCCCCTCCACTATTTTCACACATTCTTGCACATTCTAGTCATCCGTCAGCCCTACCCTAGTTAGTCATCCGTCATCCCTACCCTAGCTAGTCATCCGTCATCCCTACCCTAGCTAGTCATCCCTACCCTAGCTAGTCATCCCCTACCCTAGCTAGTCATCCCCTCCCTACCCTAGCTAGTCATCCGTCATCCCTACCCTAGCTCAGTCATCCCTACCCTAGCTAGTCATCCGTCGTCCCTACCCTAGCTAGTCACCCGTCAGTCCCTACCCTAGCTAGTCACCCGTCGTCCCTACCCTAGCTAGTCACCCGTCAGTCCCTACCCCTACCCGTCTACCTCTAGCTAGTCACCCGTCAGTCCCTACCCTAGCTAGTCACCCGTCGTCCCTACCCTAGCTAGTCACCCGTCAGTCCCTACCCTAGCTAGTCACCCGTCAGTCCCTACCCTAGCTAGTCACCCGTCGTCCCTACTCCTAGCTAGTCACCCGCTCAGTCCCTACCCTAGCTAGTCATCCGTCATCCCTCCTCCTACCCTAGCTAGTCATCCGTCATCCCTACCCTAGCTAGTCATCCGTCATCCCTCCTCCTACCCTAGCTAGTCATCCGTCATCCCTACCCTAGCTAGTCATCCGTCATCCCTACCCTAGCTAGTCATCCGTCGTCCCTACCCTAGCTAGTCCTCCGTCGTCCCTACCCTAGCTAGTCATCCGTCGTCTCTGAGAGGAAATAATGTGAATATTTCAGATGATTCCCGGCAGTTCTATATCCAACAGACAAAACACTGGTCTATAGACATCGTGTGCCAGAAATAATACGATGAGGCAAAGCTAGACGAGCAGACAGACAGTGGTGACATCAGGTCAGTATTTTTTGGCAAAGCTAGACGAGCAGACAGACAGTGGTGACATCAGGTCAGTATTTTTTGGCAAAGCTAGACGAGCAGACAGACAGTGGTGACATCAGGTCAGTATGTTTTGGCAAAGCTAGACGAGCAGACAGACAGTGGTGACATCAGGTCAGTATGTTTTGGCAAAGCTAGACGAGCAGACAGACAGTGGTGACATCAGGTCAGTATTTTTGGCAAAGCTAGACGAGCAGACAGACAGTGGTGACATCAGGTCAGTATGTTTTGGCAAAGCTAGACGAGCAGACAGACAGTGGTGACATCAGGTCAGTATGTTTTGGCAAAGCTAGACGAGCAGACAGACAGTGGTGACATCAGGTCAGTATGTTTTGGCAAAGCTAGACGAGCAGACAGACAGTGGTGACATCAGGTCAGTATTTTTGGCAAAGCTAGACGAGCAGACAGACAGTGGTGACATCAGGTCAGTATGTTTTGGCAAAGCTAGACGAGCAGACAGACAGTGGTGACATCAGGTCAGTATGTTTTGGCAAAGCTAGACGAGCAGACAGACAGTGGTGACATCAGGTCAGTATGTTTTGGCAAAGCTAGACGAGCAGACAGACAGTGGTGACATCAGGTCAGTATTTTTTGGCATGTGAAATGTAAACAGCAGTTTAAAGAAAGCTACAAGTGGTTGTTGGATGGGAGGGAGGTGAGGCAGCGTAGCAGAATAGAGATGAGAGGTCAGACTGTGTGTGTGTGTGTGTGTGTGGTGTGTGTGTGGTGTGTGTGTGTGTCAGATATAGCTTGGTGTATTGAGGACCACCAGCTGGTATACTGTCAGATATAGCTTGGTGTATTGAACAAGTGAACTGGCTTGCTATGCAGCCGCGAGACTTGGGAACTGGCTTGCTCATGCAGCCGCGAGACTTGGGAACTGGCTTGTCATGCAGCCGCGAGACTTGGGAACTGGCTTGTCATGCAGCCGCGAGACTTGGGAACTGGCTTGCTCATGCAGCCGCGAGACTTGGGAACTGGCTTGCTATGCAGCCGCGAGACTTGGGAACTGGCTTGCTCATGCAGCCGCGAGACTTGGGAACTGGCTTGTCATGCAGCCGCGAGACTTGGGAACTGGCTTGCTATGCAGCCGCGAGACTTGGGAACTGGCTTGTCATGCAGCCGCGAGACTTGGGAACTGGCTTGTCATGCAGCCGCGAGACTTGGGAACTGGCTTGCTATGCAGCCGCGAGACTTGGGAACTGGCTTGCTCATGCAGCCGCGAGACTTGGGAACTGGCTTGCTATGCAGCCGCGAGACTTGGGAACTGGCTTGCTCATGCAGCCGCGAGACTTGGGAACTGGCTTGTCATGCAGCCGCGAGACTTGGGAACTGGCTTGCTCATGCAGCCGCGAGACTTGGGAACTGGCTTGTCATGCAGCCGCGAGACTTGGGAACTGGCTTGCTATGCAGCCGCGAGACTTGGGAACTGGCTTGCTATGCAGCCGTGAGACTTGGGTGCCGGTTCACAGCAGAAGGCTACTACTGTATGTATTAATGGGTTCACAGCAGAAGGCTACTACGGTATGTATTAATGGGTTCACATCAGAAAGACTACTACGGTATGTATTAATGGGTTCACAGAGAAGACTACTACTGTATGTATTAATGGGTTCACAGCAGAAAGACTACTACTGTATGTATTAATGGGTTCACAGCAGAAGGCTACTACGGTATGTATTAATGGGTTCACAGCAGAAAGACTACTACGGTATGTATTAATGGGTTCACAGAGAAGGCTACTACTGTATGTATTAATGGGTTCAGAGAGAAGACTACTACGGTATGTATTAATGGGTTCACAGCAGAAGGCTACTACGGTATGTATTAATGGGTTCACAGCAGAAAGACTACTACGGTATGTATTAATGGGTTCACAGCAGAAGGCTACTACGGTATGTATTAATGGGTTCACAGAGAAGGCTACTACGGTATGTATTAATGGGTTCACAGAGAAGGCTACTACTGTATGTATTAATGGGTTCACCGAGAAGACTACTACTGTATGTATTTATGGGTTCACATCAGAGAAGACTACTACTGTATGTATTTATGGGTTCACAGCAGAAAGACTACTACTGTATGTATTTATGGGTTCACAGCAGAAAGACTACTACTGTATGTATTAATGGGTTCACCGAGAAGACTACTACTGTATGTATTAATGGGTTCAGAGAGAAGACTACTACTGTATGTATTAATGGGTTCACAGAGAAGACTACTACTGTATGTATTAATGGGTTCACCGAGAAGACTACTACTGTATGTATTAATGGGTTCAGAGAGAAGACTACTACTGTATGTATTAATGGGTTCACAGCAGAAAGACTACTACTGTATGTATTAATGGGTTCACAGCAGAAAGACTACTACGGTATGTATTAATGGGTTCACAGAGAAGACTACTACGGTATGTATTAATGGGTTCACAGCAGAAAGACTACTACGGTATGTATTAATGGGTTCACAGCAGAAAGACTACTACGGTATGTATTAATGGGTTCACAGAGAAGACTACTACGGTATGTATTAATGGGTTCACAGCAGAAAGACTACTACGGTATGTATTAATGGGTTCACAGCAGAAAGACTACTACGGTATGTATTAATGGGTTCACAGCAGAAAGACTACTACGGTATGTATTAATGGGTTCACAGCAGAAAGACTACTACGGTATGTATTAATGGGTTCACAGAGAAGACTACTACGGTATGTATTAATGGGTTCACAGCAGAAAGACTACTACTGTATGTATTAATGGGTTCACAGCAGAAAGACTACTACGGTATGTATTAATGGGTTCACAGAGAAGACTACTACTGTATGTATTAATGGGTTCACAGCAGAAAGACTACTACGGTATGTATTAATGGGTTCACAGCAGAAAGACTACTACGGTATGTATTAATGGGTTCACAGCAGAAAGACTACTACTGTATGTATTAATGGGTTCACAGCAGAAAGACTACTACGGTATGTATTAATGGGTTCACCGAGAAGACTACTACTGTATGTATTAATGGGTTCAGAGAGAAGACTACTACTGTATGTATTAATGGGTTCACAGAGAAGACTACTACTGTATGTATTAATGGGTTCACAGCAGAAAGACTACTACTGTATGTATTAATGGGTTCACAGCAGAAAGACTACTACGGTATGTATTTATGGGTTCACAGAGAAGACTACTACTGTATGTATTAACCTCTTCCCTCTACTCGGGACGCTTGCGTCCCAACTAGAGCTCTGGAAATGCAAATGCGCTACGCTAAATGCTAATAGTATTAGTTAAAACTCAAAAGTTCATTAAAATACACATGCAGGGTATCGAATTAAAGCTACACTCGTTGTGAATCCAGGCAACAAGTCAGATTTTTAAAATGCTTTTCGGCGAAAGCATGAGAAGCTATTATCTGATAGCATGCAACACCCCAAAAGACCCACAGGGGACGTAAACAAAATAATTTGCATTTCGGCGTTACACAAACCGCACAATAAAATAGAAAACATTCATTACCTTTCACCATCTTCTTTGTTGGCACTCCTAGATGTCCCATAAACACTATTTGGGTCTTTATTTCGATTAAATCGGTCCATATAAAGCCTAGATATCGTTATATGTAGACTGTGTGATAAACGAAAAAAACAGTTTCAAAACGTAACGTCATTTTTTTTAATTCAAAAAGTCGACGATAAACTTTCACAAAACACTTCGAAATACGTTTGTAATGCAACTTTAGGTATTAGTAAACGTTAATAAGCGATAAAATTCATCAGGAGGCGTGTGTAAAGATCATTAGCTGTCCGTCTGGAAAAATGTCCGGCTAGAAACTCAACGAAAATATCCGGTCCTAGACCGGAGGAGATACGGTGTCCTGTATGTGTTTGACCAAGAAAAAACTCGAAGGGAAATGACAAGACTCTAGACACCGTGTGGAAGCTGTAGTTACTGCAACCTCAGTCAATTAATTGTGGTTCACGTTTATCAATGGGTTCAAGTAGCGCATGGATATATTTTCCCATTTTCAGTGATCAGTTTTTTCCTGTGCTTTTCGATGTAAATGCCGTTCTGGTAAAGCCACAGCAGTGATTTAACCAGTTTTATAAACGTCTGAGTGTTTTCTATCCACACAGACTAAGCAAATGCATATACTATATTCCTGGCATGAGTAGCAGGGCGCTGAAATGTTGCGCGATTTTTAACAGAATGTTCAAAAAAGTAGAGGGTAGAAGCAACAGGTTAATGGGTTCACATCAGAAAGACTACTACGGTATGTATTAATGGGTTCACAGCAGAAAGACTCCTACGGTATGTATTAATGGGTTCACAGCAGAAAGACTCCTACGGTATGTATTAATGGGTTCACAGCAGAAAGACTCCTACGGTATGTATTAATGGGTTCACAGCAGAAAGACTACTACGGTATGTATTAATGGGTTCACAGCAGAAAGACTCCTACGGTATGTATTAATGGGTTAACAGCAGAAAGACTACTACGGTATGTATTAATGGGTTCACAGAGAAGACTACTACGGTATGTATTTATGGGTTCACAGAGAAGACTACTACGGTATGTATTAATGGGTTCACAGCAGAAAGACTACTACTGTATGTATTAATGGGTTCACAGCAGAAAGACCACTACGGTATGTATTAATGGTTTCACAGAGAAGACTACTATGGTATGTATTAATGGGTTCACAGAGAAGACTACTACTGTATGTATTAATGGGTTCACAGCAGAAAGACTACTACTGTATGTATTAATGGGTTAACAGAGAAGACTACTACTGTATGTATTAATGGGTTCACAGCAGAAAGACCACTACTGTATGTATTAATGGGTTCACAGAGAAGACTACTACTGTATGTATTAATGGGTTCACAGAGAAGACTACTACGGCATGTATTAATGGGTTCACAGCAGAAAGACTACTATGGTATGTATTAATGGGTTAACAGAGAAGACTACTACTGTATGTATTAATGGGTTCACAGCAGAAAGACTACTACTGTATGTATTAATGGGTTCACAGAGAAGACTACTACTGTATGTATTAATGGGTTCACAGCAGAAAGACTACTACTGTATGTATTAATGGGTTCACAGCAGAAAGACTACTACTGTATGTATTAATGGGTTCACAGCAGAAAGACTACTACAAATGTATTAATGTGTCAGTATACTCTACTGTATGTAGAATGTTACATACATCATTTCATTTATTAAAGGGTTCACAGCAGAAAGACTACTATGGTATGTATTAATTTAAAAAAGACTGGGTAATGGGTTCACAGAGAAGACTCTACAAGTATTTGAATACTACTACTGTATGTATTAATGGGTTCATTTGAATACTGTATTAATGGGTTCAAGCAGAAAGACTACTACTGTATGTATTAATGGGTTCAGCAGAAAGACTACTACTGTTGTATTAATGTAGGAAGACTACTACTGTGTCCACAGAGAAGACTACTACTGTATGGGTTCCAGAAAGACTACTATTAATGGGTGCAGAAAGACTACAAGTTAACACAGAAATAGACAACTACTGTATGTGGAAATGGGTTGAACTTTTCACAAAACAAAGACCTACTTATCTCCTTACACATCAGAGAAGACCACTGTATGTATTTATGGGTTCTACAGCAGAAAGACTACCTTTATCTATGGGTTCACAGCACTACTACTGTCTGTTTAATGGATTCTACAGCCAGAAAGACCTTTATCTCCCAGTAAGACTACACCCACCACTACGGTATGTCTTAATGGTTTCCACAGTAAGATTCTACAGCCACAAAAAGTCAGATTCCATTAGCCACAAAGTCAGATTCCACAGCCACAAAGACTACTACTGTATGTATTAATGCCACAAAGTCAAATTCCACAGCAGAAAGTCAAATTCCACAGCCACAAAGTCCGTATGTATTAAGCCACAAAGTCAGATTCCACAGCCAGAAAGACTCAGATTAATGGGTTCACAGCCACAAAGTCAGATTCCACAGCCACAAAGTCAGATCCCACAGCCACAAAGTATTAGATTCCACAGACTACAAAGTAAATTTAACAGCCACAAAGTCATTAATTTCACAGCAGAAAGTCAGATTCTACAGCCACAAAGTCAGATTCCAAGCCACAAAGTCAAATTCCACAGCCACAAAGTACTACTGATTATTAATGGGTTCACAGCAGAAGGCCACATGTCTTAATGGGTTCAGAAAAGACGCCATTACTTTCTTAAAGAGACAGCGCTACTACATTTATAAAAAAAAAGAAGACTCCGGTTGAATTAATCGGTTCACAGCTTTTCTACGCTCCTGCTCTCCTCTGCAAACTAGATGTATTAATGGGTGCTCACAGCAGAAGCGACTACGAGGTGTCAAGTGGATGATGGGATATTCATTAGTTACTGGTCCACAGAGAGGAAGCTACTACTGTATGTATTAATGGGTTCAGACAGAAGCTACTAGAGTCTAGCAGGAGTGGGAACTAGGACGGTTCTTATTAATGGGTTCACAGAACGAAAACATCTTTACTGTAAAATTACGAGACTAAGACCTGAGGCATTAATGGGTTCACACTGGCTGTTGTTGCTAATGGGTTCCAGAGGCAGACTACTACTGTATGTATTAATGGGTTCGGAAGACGTCTCCAGAGGGGCAAAAGACTACAGAGAGGGTGACTGTGAGAATAAGATTAATGTTCCACCTCAAGACTGCCCCTGTATGTATTAATGGGTTCCACCAGAAAGACTCACTGCCCCTGTATTAATGGTCCCTGAGAAGCTACAGTTCCATCTCACGGTATGTATTAATGGGTTCACAGCACTGTATTAATGGGTTCACAGCAGAAAGACTACTACTGTATGTACATCCCAGCAGAAAGCTCAGTTCCACCTCATCACTGCCCCTGTACGGTCCCTGTAGCTCAGTTCCACCTCATCACTGCCCCTGTTCCAGCTCAGTTCATTAATGGGTCACTGACTACTACCCTGGCTCAGTTCCCCTAATGGGTTCACAGGTCCCTGTAGCTCAATGGGTTCCAGCAGAAAGACTAATACGGTCCCTGTATTAATGGGTTCCCCTGTAGAGAAGACCCTGTAGCTTAGTTCCAGAAAGACTCACTGCCCCTGTATTAATGGGTCCCTGTAGCTCAAAGACTCCACCTCATTACTGGGTTCACAGCAGAAAGTCCCTGTAGCTCAATGTTCCCTGCAGAAAGTCCCTGTAGCTCAGTTCCACCTCATTAATGCACCTGCTACTACTGTCCCTGTAGCTCAGTTCCACCTCAAGACTGCCCCTGTATGTAGCTCAGTTCCACCTCATCACTGCCCCTGTACGGTCCCTGAAGCTCAGTTCCCCTTACCTCCCTGAGAAGACTCAGTTCCCCTGTATGTATTCAGTTCCCCTGTCCCCTGTAGCTCAGTTCCACCTCATCACTGCCCTGTACGGTCCCTGTAGCTCAGTTCCACCTCAAAAGTCACTGCCCCTGTGCAGGTCCCTGTAGCTCAGTTCACCTCAGTTCCAGGCAACAGTCAGTTCCACCTCATGCACTGTCCCCTGTTCCCCAGCACTGGTCCCTGTAGCTCAGTTCCACCTCATCACTGCCCCTGTAAAATAGTCCCTGTAGCTCTTCTTTGTTCCCCACCTCATCTTTATTGCCCCTATAATGGGTCCCTGTAGCTCAGTTCCCCTGTATGGTCCCTGTAGCTCAGTTCCACCATCACTCAAATTCAAAAGTCACTGCCCCTGTACGTTTGTAATGCAACTTTAGGTCCCTAGTAGCTCAGTTCCACCTCATACTGCCCCTCAGACGGTCCCTGTAGCAGGAAAAATGAGTCCCTGTAGCTCAGTTCCACCTCATCACTGCCCCTGGAGGAGATACGGTCCCTGTAGCTGTTCCACCTCATCACTGCCCTGTAGGTCCCGTGTGGAGCTCAGTTCCCAACTGTCAGTCCCTGTAATTCAGTTCACACGGTCCAAGTAGCTCAGTATCCATTCATCCTGCCAGTGATCAGTCCCTGTGCTCAGTTCCACCTCATCAATGCCCCTGTACGGTCCCTGTAGCTCAGTTCCACCTCATAACTGCCCCTGAGTGTTTTCTATCCCACAGCTCAGTTCCACCTCATCACTGCCCCTGTCCCTGGCTCAGTTCCACCTCATCACTGCCCCTGTTTAACAGAATGTCCCTGTAGCTCAGTTCCACCTCATCACTGCCCCTGTACGGTCCCTGTAGCTCAGTTCCCCTGGGTCCCTGTAGCTCAGTTCCCTGTACGGTCCCTGAGCTCAGTTCCCCTGTATCCCTGCTCAGTTCCCCTGTACGGTCCCTGTAGCTCAGTTCCAGCAGAAAGACTCATCACTGCCCCTGTGGGTCCCTGTATGTATTAGGGTTCAGCAGAGTTCCACCTCATCACTGCCCCTGGGTTCAAGTCAGTTCCCCTGGGTCCCTGTAGCTCAGTTCCACCTCACAGCTGCCCTGTACGGTCCCTGTAGCTCAGTTCCCATCACTGCCCCTGTATTAATGGTCCAAAGCTCAGTTCCCTTAATGGGTCCCTAGCTCAGTTCCCCTGTTCTACCTGTACCCCTGTCAGTTCCACCTCATCACAGCCCTACTGTATGTACGGTCCCTGTAGCTCAGTTCCACCTGTACGGTCCAAAGCTCAGTTCCATCTCATCACTGCCCCTGTCACGGTCCCTGTAGCTCAGTTCCAGCAGAAAGACTACTAAGCTCAGTTCCACCTCATCACTGCCCCTGTACGGTCCAAAGTTGTAGCTCAGTTCCCTGTACAGTCCCTGTAGCTCAGTTCCACCTCATCACTGCCCCTGTTCACGGTCCCTGTAGCTCAGTCCAAATCATCACTGCCCCTGTACGGTCCCTGTAGCTCAGTTCCACCTCATCACTGCCCCTGTACGGTCCACAGAAGCTACTTCCCCTGTACGGTCCCTGGCTCAGTTCCACCTCATCACTGCCCCTGTACGGTCCCTGTAGCTCAGTTCCCTACTACTGTATGTACGGTCCCAGTAGCTCAGTTCCCTGTACGGTCCCAGAAGCTCAGTTCCCCTGTACGGTCCCTGTAGCTCAGTTCCATTCATCACTGCCCCTGTACGGTCCCTGTAGCTCAGTTCCCCCTGGGTTCAGTCCCTGTAGCTCAGTTCCACCTCATCACTGCCCCTGTACGGTCCCTGTAGCTCAGTTCCACCTCATCACTGCCCCTGCACCCCTGTAGTCAGTTCCACCTGACTACTACTGGTCCCTGTAGCTCAGTTCCACCTCATCACTGCCCCTGTACGGTCCCTGTAGCTCAGTCCACACCTCATCACTTCCCCTGTACGGTCCCTGTAGCTCAGTTCCACCTCATCACTGCCCCTGTAAGCTATCCCTGTAGCTCAGTTCCCCAAAAGACCCACAGGTCCCTGTAGCTCAGTTCCACCTCAACTGCCACTGTAAAATGGTCCCTGTAGCTCAGTTCCACCTCATCACTGCCCCTGTACGGTCCCTGTAGCTCAGTTCCCCTGTAGGTCCCTGTAGCTCAGTTCCCCTGTTTTTACGGTCCCTGCAGCTCAGTTCCTGCACGGTCCCTGTAGCTCAGTTCCATCTCATCACTGCCCCTGTACGGTCCCTGTAGCTCAGTTCCACCTCATCACTGCCCTGCAGGTCCCTGTAGCTCAGTTCCCCTGTATGGTCCCTGTACTCAGGGAAATCCCCTCTAGGTCCCTGTAGCTCAGTTCCACCTCATCACTGCCCCTGTACGGTCCCTGTAGCTCAGTTCCCCTGTTACGGTCCCTGTAGCTCAGTTCCCCTGTTTTTTCCTGTGCGGTCCCTGTAGCTCAGTGATTTAACCAGTTTGTGACGGTCCCTGTAGCTCAGTTCCACCTGCATATACTGCCCTGGCATGTAGGTCCTGTAGCTCAGTTCCCCTGTACGGTCCCTGTAGCTCAGTTCCATCTCATCACTGACCCCTGTAGGTCCCTGTAGCTCAGTTCCCCTGTACGGTCCCTGTAGCTCAGTTCCACCTCATCACTGCCCAGAAAGTCCCTGTAGCTCAGTTCCACCTCATCACTGCCCCTGTATTAATGGGTCCCAGCAGCTCAGTTCCCGGTGTACGGTCCCTGAAGCTCAGTTCCACCTCATCACTGCCCCTGTACGGTCCCTGTAGCTCAGTTCCACCTCATCACTGCCCCTGTACGGTCCCTGTAGCTCAGTTCCCCTCATCACTGCCCCTGTATTAATGGTCCCTGTAGCTCAGTTCCCCTGTACGGTCCCTGTAGCTCAGTTCCACCTCATCACTGCCCCTGGGTTCACGGTCCCTGTAGCTCAGTTCCACCTCATCACTGCCCCTGTACGGTCCCTGAAGCTCAGTTCTGTACGGTCCCTGTAGCTCAGTTCCACCTCATCACTGCCCCTGTACGGTCCCTGTAGCTCAGTCCACACCTCATCACTGCCCCTGTACGGTCCCTGTAGCTCAGTTCCACCTCATCACTGCCCCTGTACGGTCCCTGTAGCTCAGTTCCCTGTAAGGTCCCTGTAGCTCAGTTCCACCTCATCACTGCCCCTGTACGGTCCCTGTAGCTCAGTTCCACCTCATCACTGCCCCTGTATGTATTAATGGTCCCTGTAGCTCAGTTCCCCTGTACGGTCCCTGTAGCTCAGTTCTCAGCAGGTCCCTGTAGCTCAGTTCCCCTGTACGGTCCCTGTAGCTCAGTTCCACCTCATCACTGCCCCTGTACGGTCCCTGTAGCTCAGTTCCACCTCATCACTGCCCCTGTACGGTCCCTGTAGCTCAGTTCCCTGTACGGTCCCTGTAGCTCAGTTCCACCTCATCACTGCCCTGTACGGTCCCTGTAGCTCAGTTCCCCTGTATTAATGGGTTCACGGTCCCTGTAGCTCAGTTCCCCTGTACGGTCCCTGTAGCTCAGTTCCCATTCAAAGTGTACGGTCCCTGTAGCTCAGTTCCACCTCATTTCACTTAGCCCTTTTCACGGTCCCTAATAGCTGCCCCTGTCACGGTCCCTGTAGCTCAGTTCCATCTCATCACTGCCCCTGTCCCTATTCGGTCCCTGTAGCTCAGTTCCCACTGTACGGTCCCTGTAGCTCAGTTCCACCTCATCACTGCCCCTGTACGGTCCCTGTAGCTCAGTTCCACCTCATCACTGCCCCTGTACTGTCCCTGTAGCTCAGTTCCACCTCACACTGTCCCATGCCACGTCCCTGCTCAGTTCCCCTGTACGGTCCCTATAGCTCAGTTCCACTCATCACTGCCCCTGTACGGTCCCTGTAGCTCAGTCCACATCTCATCACTGCCCCTGTCGGTCCCTGTAGCTCAGTTCCCTGTACGGTCCCTGTAGCTCAGTTCCACCTCATCACTACCCCTGTACGGTCCCTGTAGCTCAGTTCCACCTCATCACTGCCCCTGTCGGTCCCTGTAGCTCAGTTCCACCTCATCACTGCCCCTGTACGGTCCCTGTAGCTCAGTTCCCTGTCACGGTCCCTGTAGCTCAGTTCCACCTCATCACTGCCCCAAAGTCGGTCCCTGTAGCTCAGTTCCCAGCCACAAAGTCCCTGTAGCTCAGTTCCACCTCATCACTGCCCCTGTACGGTCCCAGCCAGCTCAGTTCCACCTCAAAGTCAGTTCCCCTGTACGGTCCCTGTAGCTCAGTTCCCCTGTACGGTCCCTGTAGCTCAGTTCCACCTCATCACTGCCCCTGTAAATTCCCTGTAGCTCAGTTCCCCTGCACGGTCCCTGTAGCTCAGTTCCACCTCATCACTGCCCCTGTACGGTCCCTGTAGCTCAGTTCCCTGTACGGTCCTGTAGCTCAGTTCCACCTCATCACTGCCCCTGTACGGTCCCTGTAGCTCAGTTCCCTGTACGGTCCTGTAGCTCAGTTCCCCTGAGTAGCGCTGTCGGTCCTGTAGCTCAGTTCCCCTGTACGGTCCCTGTAGCTCAGTTCCACAGTCATCACTGCCCCTGTTGCACGGTCCCTGTAGCTCAGTTCCCCTGTACGGTCCCTGTAGCTCAGTTCCACCTCATCACTGCCCCTGTACGGTCCCTGTAGCTCAGTTCCACCTCATCACTGCCCCTGCGGTCCCTGTAGCTCAGTTCCCCTGCACTGGCTCAGTCCCTGTGTTAGCTCAGTTCCACCTCATCACTGCCCCTGTACGGTCCCTGTAGCTCAGTTCCCCTCATCACTGCCCCTGTACGGTCCCTGTAGCTCAGTTCCCCTCATCACTGCCCCTGTACGGTCCCTGTAGCTCAGTTCCCCTGTACGGTCCCTGTAGCTCAGTTCCACCTCATCACTGCCCCTGTACGGTCCCTGTAGCTCAGTTCCACCTCATCACTGCCCCTGTACGGTCCCTGTAGCTCAGTTCCCCTGTACGGTCCCTGTAGCTCAGTTCCACCTCATCACTGCCCCTGTACGGTCCCTGTAGCTCAGTTCCACCTCATCACTGCCCCTGTACGGTCCCTGTAGCTCAGTTCCACCTCATCACTGCCCCTCCCTGTAGCTCAGTTCCCCTGGGTCCCTGTAGCTCAGTTCCACCTCATCACTGCCCCTGTACGGTCCCTGTAGCTCAGTTCCACCTCATCACTGCCCCTGTACGGTCCCTGTAGCTCAGTTCCACCTCATCACTGCCCCTGTACGGTCCCTGTAGCTCAGTTCCCCTGTCACTGCCACCTCATCCCTGTAGCTCAGTTCCCCACGGTCCCTGTAGCTCAGTTCCACCTCATCACTGCCCCTGTACGGTCCCTGTAGCTCAGTTCCACCTCATCACTGCCCCTGTACGGTCCCTGTAGCTCAGTTCCTGTCACTGCCCTGTACGGTCCCTGTAGCTCAGTTCCACCTCATCACTGCCCCTGTACGGTCCCTGTAGCTCAGTTCCACCTGTCACTGCGGTCCCTGTAGCTCAGTTCCACCTCATCACTGCCCCTGTACGGTCCCTGTAGCTCAGTTCCACCTCAGTTCCCCTGTACGGTCCCTGTAGCTCAGTTCCACCTCATCACTGCCCCTGTACGGTCCCTGTAGCTCAGTTCCAGCTCATCACTCCCCTGTACGGTCCCTGTAGCTCAGTTCCATCTCATCACTGCCCCTGTACGGTCCCTGTAGCTCAGTTCCCCTGTCGGTCCCTGTAGCTCAGTTCCACCTCATCACTGCCCCTGTACGGTCCCTGTAGCTCAGTTCCACCTCATCACTGCCCCTGTACGGTCCCTGTAGCTCAGTTCCACCTCATCACTGCCCCTGTCCCTGTAGCTCAGTTCCCCTGGTCCCTGTAGCTCAGTTCCCCTGTCACGGTCCCTGTACTCAGTCCCTCTCATCACTGTTCCCCTGTACGGTCCCTGTAGCTCAGTTCACCTCATCACTGCCCCTGTACGGTCCCTGTAGCTCAGTTCCACCTCATCACTGCCCCTGTACGGTCCCTGTAGCTCAGTTCCACCTCATCACTGCCCCTGTACGGTCCCTGTAGCTCAGTTCCCCCTCATCACTGCCCCTGTACGGTCCCTGTAGCTCAGTTCCCCTGTACGGTCCCTGTAGCTCAGTTCCACCTCATCACTGCCCCTGTACGGTCCCTGTAGCTCAGTTCCACCTCATCACTGCCCCTGTACGGTCCCTGTAGCTCAGTTCCACCTCATCACTGCCCCTGTCGGTCCCTGTAGCTCAGTTCCACCTCATCCTGCCCCTGTTCCCCTGTACGGTCCCTGTAGCTCAGTTCCACCTCATCACTGCCCCTGTACGGTCCCTGTAGCTCAGTTCCACCTCATCACTGCCCCTGTACGGTCCCTGTAGCTCAGTTCCACCTCATCACTGCCCCTGTACGGTCCCTGTAGCTCAGTTCCACCTCATCACTGCCCCTGTACGGTCCCTGTAGCTCAGTTCCACCTCATCACTGCCCCTGTACGGTCCCTGTAGCTCAGTTCCACCTCATCACTGCCCCTGTACGGTCCCTGTAGCTCAGTTCCACCTCATCACTGCCCCTGTACGGTCCCTGTAGCTCAGTTCCACCTCATCACTGCCCCTGTACGGTCCCTGTAGCTCAGTTCCACCTCATCACTGCCCCTGTACGGTCCCTGTAGCTCAGTTCCCCTGTACGGTCCCTGTAGCTCAGTTCCACCTCATCACTGCCCCTGTACGGTCCCTGTAGCTCAGTTCCACCTCATCACTGCCCCTGTACGGTCCCTGTAGCTCAGTTCCACCTCATCACTGCCCCTGTACGGTCCCTGTAGCTCAGTTCCACTGCCCCTGTACGGTCCCTGTAGCTCAGTTCCACCTCATCACTGCCCCTGTACGGTCCCTGTAGCTCAGTTCCACCTCATCACTGCCCCTGTACGGTCCCTGTAGCTCAGTTCCACCTCATCACTGCCCCTGTACGGTCCCTGTAGCTCAGTTCCCCTGTACGGTCCCTGTAGCTCAGTTCCACCTCATCACTGCCCCTGTACGGTCCCTGTAGCTCAGTTCCACCTCATCACTGCCCCTGTACGGTCCCTGTAGCTCAGTTCCACCTCATCACTGCCCCTGTACGGTCCCTGTAGCTCAGTTCCCCTGTACGGTCCCTGTAGCTCAGTTCCACCTCATCACTGCCCTGTACGGTCCCTGTAGCTCAGTTCCACCTCATCACTGCCCCTGTACGGTCCCTGTAGCTCAGTTCCACCTCATCACTGCCCCTGTACGGTCCCTGTAGCTCAGTCCCCCTGTACGGTCCCTGTAGCTCAGTTCCACCTCATCACTGCCCCTGTACGGTCCCTGTAGCTCAGTTCCACCTCATCACTGCCCCTGTACGGTCCCTGTAGCTCAGTTCCACCTCATCACTCCCTCAGTTCCACCTCATCACCTGTCACGCCCCTGTACGGTCCCTGTAGCTCAGTTCCACCTGTGTACGGTCCCTGTAGCTCAGTTCCACCTCATCACTGCCCCTGTTCCCTGTACGGTCCCTGTAGCTCAGTTCCACCTCATCACTGCCCCTGTCGGTCCCTGTAGCTCAGTTCCACCTCATCACTGCCCCTGTACGGTCCCTGTAGCTCAGTTCCCCTGTACGGTCCCTGTAGCTCAGTTCCACCTCATCACTGCCCCCTGTACGGTCCCTGTAGCTCAGTTCCACCTCATCACTGCCCCTGTACGGTCCCTGTAGCTCAGTTCCCTGTCACCTCCCAGCTGCCCCTGTACGGTCCCTGTAGCTCAGTTCCCCTGTACGGTCCCTGTCAGTTCCACCTCATCACTGCCCCTGTACGGTCCCTGTAGCTCAGTTCCACCTCATCACTGCCCCTGTACGGTCCCTGTAGCTCAGTTCCACCTCATCACTGCCCCTGTAGTCCCTGTAGCTCAGTTCCACCTTCACTGCCCCTGTACGGTCCCTGTAGCTCAGTTCCACCTCATCACTGCCCCTGTACGGTCCCTGTAGCTCAGTTCCACCTCATCACTGCCCCTGTAGTTCCCCTGTACGGTCCCTGTAGCTCAGTTCCACCTCATCACTGCCCCTGTACGGTCCCTGTAGCTCAGTTCCCTGTACGGTCCCTGCTAGCTCAGTTCCACCTCATCACTGCCCCTGTCACGGTCCCTGTAGCTCAGTTCCCCCTCATACGGTCCCTGTAGCTCAGTTCCACCTCATCACTGCCCCTGTACGGTCCCTGTAGCTCAGTTCCCTGCTGTCACCCCTGTACGGTCCCTGTGCTCAGTTCCACCTCATTCCTGCCCTGTAGTCCCTTGCTCAGTTCCACCTCATCTGCCCCTGTAGCTCCCAGTTCCCCCTGGGTCCTGTCATTCCCTTGCCCGGTCCCTGCTGCTCAGTTCCCCTCAGTCACGCTGTACGGTCCCTGTAGCTCAGTTCCCCTGAGTCCCTGTATTGTCACACCTCATCACTGCCCCCCTGGTCATTCCCAGAGCTAGTTCCACCTCATCACTGCTGCTGTCATTCCCAGAGTATTGTTCACCTGCTCCACCTCATCACTGCCCCCCCTGTACGGTCCCTGTAGCTCAGTTCCACCTCATCACTGCCCTGTCATTCCCTGTAGCTCAGTTTCCCTGCACTCAGTTCTGTCATTCCCCTGAGTCCCTGTGCTCACCTCATCAGCTACCCATTTAACCATCTCAGTCATTCTTCACCTTCTCAGAGTCTCATTGTCACAACGGGCTGCTGTCATTCCCAGAGTATTGTCACAACGGGCTGCTGTCATTCCCAGAGTATTGTCATTCAACGGGCTGCTGTCATTCCCAGAGTATTGTCACAACGGGCTGCTGTCATTCCCAGAGTATTGTCACAACGGGCTGCTGTCATTCCCAGAGTATTGTCACAACGGGCTGCTGTCATTCCCAGAGTATTGTCACAACGGGCTGCTGTCATTCCCAGAGTATTGTCACAACGGGCTGCTGTCATTCCCAGAGTATTGTCACAACGGGCTGCTGTCATTCCCAGAGTATTGTCACAACGGGCTGCTGTCATTCCCAGAGTATTGTCACAACGGGCTGCTGTCATTCCCAGAGTATTGTCACAACGGGCTGCTGTCATTCCCAGAGTATTGTCACAACGGGCTGCTGTCATTCCCAGAGTATTGTCACAACGGGCTGCTGTCATTCCCAGAGTATTGTCACAACGGGCTGCTGTCATTCCCAGAGTCTCACTCTGCCATTTTAGACCATGGCGTTCGGAGGGCATTATATCAAATCATTTAAAAGATGCATATGTCCTCCGATTAACATTACAGCATTGTTGCATTTTATTTTTTAAATGTAACGTTTATTTAACCAGGCAAGTCAGTTACACTGACGACCTACGACCTGCATTAGGATGTTTATTTTCTCCTTTATGACGATCGGGGTTTGATAGTTTTGTGATTTAATTACATTTTGTTACAATTACATCTCATTTTTCATTTATGGATTTTTTTCCCCCCGTAATTTTAAAGATCCCAATGTCTTATTAACGTTGACAGCCCTAATGGCCAGGGCCCATTTGTGCCAGGGCCCATTTCTGCCAGGGCCCATTTCTGCCAGGGCCCATTTCTGCCAGGGCCCATTTCTGCCAGGGCCCTAATGGCCAGGGCCCTAATGGCCAGGGCCCATTTCTGCCAGGGCCCATTTCTGTCACTTCATTGAGCTGACAAGCTTCAGTCTGCTCAGCACCCACCGTAGAAGCAGTAACAGTCAGTTCACTCTCCTGTCCGACTGGTGTACTGTCATTGGGCGATAGTGTTCAGGTTTGCTCTACCACGCCAAGGCCAGATATGCTTACCACCATGTAAAGTGCACCCTCTTCAGGACAAATATTCATTATTGAGCATTTTCTCAGAAATCGGTTCTCATAAATCGGACGATAATATCAGCTTTATTTAAACATACACATGGCAAGTTCCTCTCAAGAACTTGCCACTTAGCATGTTGAAATAAACAAGGAACAAGCCGTTTCACTTGAGAAAATAATCGAGCTCGTTGTGAACCAAACCATCAGCTAGACACACTCATTCAAACAGAGGACGAGTCACTTGAGAAAATAATCGAGCTCGTTGTGAACCAAACCATCAGCTAGACACACTCATTCAAACAGCGGACGAGGATGGATTGAAAAACCCCTGAGACTGTTCCTACCTTTCTGGCAGTGGTTAGAGGTCCAGCAGCGACAGTTGAAGTTGTCATTGAAGTTGGTCTTGATGCATCGACGACTGTCCTCCACGATGCCTGGACACACGTCCCCACACTCCTTACTCTGTTTATTCCCTGCTATGAAGTTATTAAACTCAGCATCCATGATAAGAGACCAGTCGATAGAGTCCAAATAGCAGAGCTCAGGGTTCTTCTCGATCCGGATGGCTCCTCTGGTGATGTTCTGGAGGCTGTAGAGGCCGATGTCCTTCAGAGAAGTCATCTCAAAGATCACCAGGGCGTAATTGTAAAAGAGATTTCGCCCTCGGATCACTGTGAGGTTAGGGAACAGGGTGGACAGGGAGTCCAGGCCCGAGACTCTGAATAAAAATTAAATCAAAACTTTGTTTAAAAAGTGATTTTTTTTTTTTTAAAGCAGCAACACACTTCTACATGGAAACAACATAAAAAGAGATCAAAGTAAAACAAGCAGGAATAATCAAAAAGATGAATAAAATAATAGTGAAATCATTGAGAGGCGGAAGCTGTGTATCTGACCCGCTAACCTGAACAGCAGCAAGTAGTCAGTGATCATGGTGAGTTTGGGGAAGGAGAGCGAGCGGAACACTTCCTGGTTGAGGTTGTAGTTCTTGTCTCCTATTAGGAGGATCTGGAGGTAACCCTCGACGATCGTACAGTTCTCCAGGCGACGGAACTCACTGATGTCGTTACCGATGTCAATGCTGGGACCACAAACTGGACAGAGAGAGAGAGAGACAATGGAAGAGACTTTAAATGTACTTTTCAATTTCAACTAAAGCCCAATAAAAGCCTTGTAGAGAGCTAGAGAAACAGACTTAGCCTAACATAATGGTTGCTTTCATGCTATGGGACGAGGGTTTGAGATCATTTCACTACTCTAATAATATCATACATTTATCCGTTTTCCAGATATTGGAAACACATGTCGTTTTTTTTTTTTTTTTACATAAGAGAAGGTTACTTAAGGCAACAAATGTAAGGAGTGTGTTTGGTCGGGATGGACGTTATAATGCGAACGTCTAGCAACCCAGAGGTTGGTGGTTCGAATCTCATCACAGACAACTACTTACTATGTTTTCACTACTTACTATGTTAGTTAACCCCTAACCTGACTCATAACCCGCGTTAGCCACATAGCTAACGCTAGCCACAACTAATTGGAATTCGTAACTTAAGACATTTAAGAAAATGGATAACATATTGTACTTATTGCAAAATGTGTAACATCATACGAAATGTAATTCGTTACTTCCACCAATGAATACGACACGTAAGACATTATACTAAACAGAAACTCGGTTTTCCAGGATAATAGGACATGTGGAGAGAGCAGGTTGTCCCTGTAGGTACATTACGTTCAACAATGGTTGTCTAAAGGTAGAACAAGATCAACTATTGGGAGCAAAGAGGAGCATTAAGACAACGTAGCAAATATATATATATATATATATACACAGTATTGCATTTATCAATTTAGTTAGCTAGTCGTTACCTGGAAAACGGAGATAAAACCACTTACTTTCTCCATGTGCGGGCCGAGGGCAGGTCGCGGAGACACACAGCAGCAGACCACAGAACAAGGTCAACGGATCCGTTTCTGTGCCAGACTTCATTCCGGTAAAAGAAACTTCCTCCCAGCGTCAGAAACAAACAACGGGAATGACCCCAATTAATTAATGCTCCCAATATGGTCGCTTCTCAGGCCACACAAATAAAGGCCAAGAACGTGGACCAAAGTGAACACGTCCCTGACTTGTAATTCCTAAATGTTGACTTCTCGGTACCGTCGGTGTTAGTACCGTCAGTATCGGTACCGTCGGCAGCCAAGCCGATGCGATCTCCCGGACTAACAGACGTCGTCTTCTCCTGTGTTGAGGAATGTCCACTGCGGGGTGGGTTGAATCCAGCAGGAAAACAAGGCTGTCTGGTCTCTCTATCATGTAATTACCCGTCGACGTCGGGTTGAGACAGACAACCTCCCAGGGATGTATGAAATGTTACAGAGAAACAGCCGCGTCGAGCAGTTGACAATCCGCATCTTCCGACTCCATTTCTTCAAAAAGCAAAATGCCACTTTGTTCGCTTGAATGCGCTCTTCACCAGGCGGGGAGAAAGTCCTCCCAACGTGGACGGGAGAGCAGGCTTGGTTCGGGGTTTGGTGGCGGTAATACTTTAGTTAGCACATGAATGGGGGGAAAAGAGCCCTCCCGGAGTGAGACACATGAGGTTTGATCCAAAATATCCGTCAGGACGAAAAAGGATTCAACAACTGCAGCCCCCGGTGTCTCCCCTCCTCCGTCTTCACCCGCCGCTCATACAGACACACTAACGACTGAATCCATTTTCAGCACGTAGAAACGGGATTATTTCAATATCGTCAGTGTTCGTTCAGATTCAGACCCTTGTAGTATCCCAATTTGAGCCCGTTTTCTTGTCTTCTTTACAACGTCAGTCAGCGGCTCCGGTTGTGGGATCACGGCTCAGTGGGATGGATTCAGCGCCGTAAAACAAGGCTGGATGTTTCTTTCAGCCACACACCGTAGACTGCTACGTCCTTACTAGGCTGGAAGGAAAACCTGGACCGAATCCAGGAGTGGCTTTGTTTTTTCCTCTCACAGATGCTCACCAGCTTGGGAGTCCTAAAAAAAACGGAAATGACTTACCTCTGGATTGTTCAGTCATTGCTATGGGGAAAGTACATTGGGAAACGTCAAAAAGAAGGTCTGAGGTTAACACAGGTTTAGGAGATATTATACAGTCTTTTTCTATGAGATAATATCATACCACTTTATATAATGTTTTCATACCCTACATTACTCATCTCATATGTATATACTGTACTCTATACCATCTACTGCATCTTGCCTATGCCGTTCGGCCATCACTCATCCATATATTTATATGTACATATTCTTCAATCATTCCTTTACACTTGTGTGTATAAAGTAGTTGTGAAATTGTTAGGTTAGATTACTCGTTGGCTATTACTGCATGGTCGGAACTAGAAGCACAAATATTTAGCTACACTCGCATTAACATCTGCTAACCATGTGTATGTGACCAATAAAATTAGATTAAATTTGTTTTGTACGACCTTTATGAATTAAGAAGACTTGATGTGCTTTTTTTTATTACATAAATGATTAAAAATGAACAAAAAGTGAATTCTCATTTAACAAAACATATAAGATCTCCTAAGCCTGTGCTTAGCTTACCATAGATCTTGTTTTCAGCTTTTATTCAAAATCCCTACAAAAACGAACCCTGGTGGTTAGTGCCTGTTTCTCTCTGGGCTCAGCACCAGTTAGTGCCTGTTTCTCTCTGGGCTCAGCACCAGTTAGTGCCTGTTTCTCTCTGGGCTCAGCACCAGTTAGTGCCTGTTTCTCTCTGGGCTCAGCACCAGTTAGTGCCTGTTTCTCTCTGGGCTCAGCACCAGTTATTGCTGTTTCTCTCTGGGCTCAGCACCAGTTAGTGCCTGTTTCTCTCTGGGCTCAGCACCAGTTAGTGCCTGTTTCTCTCTGGGCTCAGCACCAGTTAGTGCCTGTTTCTCTCTGGGCTCAGCACCAGTTAGTGCCTGTTTCTCTCTGGGCTCAGCACCATTTATGATAAACTAACCCTGGTGGAGTTAGTGCCTGTTTCTCTCTGGGCTCAGCACCAGTTAGTGCCTGTTTCTCTCTGGGCTCAGCACCAGTTAGTGCCTGTTTCTCTCTGGGCTCAGCACCAGTTTAGTGCCTGCCTGGGCTTTAGATCCTGTTTCTCTCTGGGCTCAGCACCATTAGTAAACTAACCCTGCCTGTTTCTCTCTGGGCTCAGCACCAGTTAGTGCCTGTTCTCTCTGGGCTCAGCACCAGTTAGATGCCTGTTTCTCTCTGGGCCTGTTTCTCTCTGGGCTCAGCACCATACATTATGATAAACTAACCCTGGTGGAGTTAGTGCCTGTTTCTCTCTGGGCTCAGCACCAGTTAGTTAGTGCCTGTTTCTCTCTGGGCTCAGCACCAGTTAGTGCCTGTTTCTCTCTGGGCTCAGTTTCACCATACATTTTCTCTCTGGGCTAAACTTAACCCTGTTTCTCTCTGGGCTCAGCACCAGTTAGTGCCTGTTTCTCTCTGGGCTCAGCACCAGTTAGTGCCTGTTTCTCTCTGGGCTCAGCACCAGTTTAGATAAACTAACCCTGCCTGTTTCTCTCTGGGCTCAGCACCAGTTAGTGCCTGTTTCTCTCTGGGCTCAGCACCAGTTAGTGCCTGTTTCTCTCTGGGCTCAGCACCATACATTATGATAAACTAACCCTGGTGGAGTTAGTGCCTGTTTCTCTCTGGGCTCAGCACCAGTTAGTGCCTGTTTCTCTCTGGGCTCAGCACCAGTTAGTGCCTGTTTCTCTCTGGGCTCAGCACCAGTTAGTGCCTGTTTCTCTCTGGGCTCAGCACCAGTTAGTGCCTGTTTCTCTCTGGGCTCAGCACCATACATTATGATAAACTAACCCTGGGGGAGTTAGTGCCTGTTTCTCTCTGGGCTCAGCACCAGTTAGTGCCTGTTTCTCTCTGGGCTCAGCACCAGTTAGTGCCTGTTTCTCTCTGGGCTCAGCACCATACATTATGATAAACTAACCCTGGTGGAGTTAGTGCCTGTTTCTCTCTGGGCTCAGCACCAGTTAGTGCCTGTTTCTCTCTGGGCTCAGCACCAGTTAGTGCCTGTTTCTCTCTGGGCTCAGCACCATACATTATGATGATAAACTAACCCTGGTGGAGTTAGTGCCTGTTTCTCTCTGGGCTCAGCACCAGTTAGATCCTGTTTCTCTCTGGGCTCAGCACAAGTTAGATCCTGTTTCTCTCTGGGCTCAGCACCAGTTAGTGCCTGTTTCTCTCTGGGCTCAGCACCATACATTATGATAAACTAACCCTGGGCTCAGCGCCAGTTGGCCTGTTTCTCTCTGGGCTCAGCACCATACATTATGATAAACTAACCCTGGTGGAGTGCCTGTTTCTCTCTGGGCTCAGCACCAGTTAGATCCTGTTTCTCTCTGGGCTCAGTTTAGATCTCTCTGGGCTCAGCACCAGTTAGTGCCTGTTTCTCTCTGGGCTCAGCACCATACATTATGATAAACTAACCCTGGTGGAGTTAGTGCCTGTTTCTCTCTGGGCTCAGCACCAGTTAGTGCCTGTTTCTCTCTGGGCTCAGCACCATACATTATGATTAAAAACAATGATGTAACGAGTATAAATATGACCATTCTAACCAGCTACATATTGATTTAGAACTGGGCGATATGGACAGAAATCCAGAGCGCCATAAATTGCCTTGAATTGGTGCGATAAGGATAAATAGAACAACCCCTTTGGAACATTCATCTGCAACACAGTTTCTTCCCCCAGTTATCTAGTACTACTAGTTTGACGGTTGTGACAATCAATTGTTCCATTAATAATCACCCATATTAGCAAACTTATCTTCATTTCAAATGTCACGTTTCTCTAGTAGCCTAGAGGCTACTCGTCATAATGAACGATATCAGCAAAACGCCTGCGATAAGTGATCGGTATGGTTGGGTGTCGATCATTTTCAGCTGCATTCCACATTTTCCATCATCACGGTAGTTAGTATCCATTCAGTCATACATTCAGTCCTTGGTGTTGTCTTGCCCATCCAAGGACTGAATTGGATTCTTAGTATTGACCGTGGCCTAGGGATGAGCATGAGCAATGGAGTACTCAAACGGACACCAGAACTCACTCTTTAACCAGACTAGAGACCCAGTTGGGTTTTTTAGACTGGTAAACTATTTTGTGGAATGTGGTTTGTGGCCTGAACAGTTATATTTTGTCTGGAATTGTTTAATTTGCTTTGACTCTCACGTTCCATTAGTACATGTGCATTTGCAGGGAACAAGGAGAAATAAACCAGGCCAAAGCATTAGTTCTTCTCCTTAAATTCATTTTCTCCTCCTGAATTGCGTTCAAACCGCTCCCTCTACTGTTCTTTAATGCCCACACAAGCTCCTGCTAGGCCGACAGAAATAAAGGCCTATAAAAACACGGCTATAAAATGTATCTAACTGACAGGATAAACAAGCTGCATTCCTTGCCAAATCACGACAGTTTTATCACAGATAAATGTAAAAAATGGACTGGTTGATTGAAGTAAGGAAATATGTTCCGTCAATAAGCTGCTGTTTTGGAGTAACTGCGTCCCATCTATTCTTCCTCCTAGGCTACTATGAGACCTGCTAACATAGACTATAACCCCCCCTAAACATAGACTATAACCCCCCTAAACATAGACTACAAACCCCCCTAAACATAGACTATAACCCCCCCCCAAACATAGACTATAACCCCCCCTAAACATAGACTATAACCCCCCTAAACATAGACTATAACCCCTAAACATAGACTATAACCCCCTAAACATAGACTATAACCCCCTAAACATAGACTATAACCCCCTAAACATAGACTATAACCCCCTAAATAGACTATAACCCCCTAAACATAGCCTATAACCCCCCAAACATAACCCCTAAACATAGACTATAACCCCTAAACATAGACTATAACCCCCCTAAACATAGACTATAACCCTCCTAACATAGACTATAACCCCCCCCCTAAACATAGACTATAACCCCCTATACATAGACTATAACCCTAAACATAGACTATAACCCCCCTAAACATAGACTATAACCCCCTAAACAAACATAGACTATAACCCCCTAAACATAGACTATAACCCCCTAAACATAGACTATAACCCCCCTAAACATAGACTATAACCCCCTAAACATAGACTATAACCCCTAAACATAGACTATAAAACATAGACTATAACCCCCTAAACATAGACTATAACCCCCTAAACATAGACTATAACCCCCTAAACATAGACCCCCTAAACATAGACTATAACCCCCTAAACATAGACTATAACCCCTAAACATAGACTATAACCCCCATAGACTAAACATAGACTATAACCCCCTAAACATAGACTATAACCCCCTAAACATAGACTATAACCCCCCACTAAACATAGACTATAACCCCCTAAACATAGACTATAACCCCCTAAACATAGACTATAACCCCCTAAACCCCTAAACATAGACTATAACCCCCTAAACATAGACTATAACCCCCTAAACATAGACTATAACCCCCTAAACATAGACTATAACCCCCTAAACATAGACTATAACCCCCTAAACATAGACTATAACCCCCCTAAACATAGACTATAACCCCCCTAAACATAGACTATAACCCCCACTAAACATAGACTATAACCCCCTAAACATAGACTATAACCCCCTAAACATAGACTATAACCCCCAAACATAGACTATAACCCCCCTAAACATAGACTATAACCCCCTAAACATAGACTATAACCCCCTAAACATAGACTATAACCCCCTAAACATAGACTATAACCCCCTAAACATAAATAACCCCCTAAACATAGACTATAACCCCCTAAATAACCCCTAAACATAGACTATAACCCCCATAGACTATAAACATAGACTATAACCCCTAAACATAGACTATAACCCCCTAAACATAGACTATAACCCCCTAAACATAGACTATAACCCCCTAAACATAGACTATAACCCCCTAAACATAGACTATAACCCCCTAAACATAGACTATAACCCCCTAAACATAGACTATAACCCCCTAAACATAAACAAACAGACTATAACCCCTCATAGACTATAACCCCCTAAACATAGACTATAACCCCCTAAACATAGACTATAACCCCCTAAACATAGACTATAACCCCCTAAACATAGACTATAACCCCCATAAAACCCCTAAACATAGACTATAACCCCCCTATAGACTATAACCCCCTAAACATAGACTATAACCCCCTAAACATAGACTATAACCCCCTAAACATAGACTATAACCCCCTAAACATAGACTATAACCCCCTAAACATAGACTAAACATAGACTATAACCCCCTAAACATAGACTATAACCCCCTAAACATAGACTATAACCCCCTAAACATAGACTATAACCCCCCTAAACATAGACTATACCCCCTAAACATAGACTATAACCCCCCTAAACATAGACTATAACCCCCTAAACATAGACTATAACCCCCTAAACATAGACTATAACCCCCTAAACATAGACTATAACCCCCCTAAACATAGACTATAACCCCCCCCTAAACATAGACTATAACCCCCTAAACATAGACTATAACCCCCTAAACATAGACTATAACCCCCTAAACATAGACTATAACCCCCTAAACATAGACTATAAACCCCCCTAAACATAGACTATAAACCTATAACCCCTAAACATAGACTATAAACATAGACCCCCCCTAAACATAGACTATAACCCCCCTAAACATAGACTATAACCCCCCCTAAACATAGACTATAACCCCCTAAACATAGACTATAACCCCCTAAACATAGACTATAACCCCCCTAAACATAGACTATAACCCCCTAAACATAGACTATAACCCCCCTAAACATAGACTATAACCCCCTAAACATAGACTATAACCCCTAAACATAGACTATAACCCCCTAAACATAGACTATAACCCCCCTAAACATAGACTATAACCCCCCCAAACATAGACTATAACCCCCTAAACATAGACTATAACCCCCCTAAACATAGACTATAACCCCCTAAACATAGACTATAACCCCCTAAACATAGACTATAACCCCCTAAACATAGACTATAACCCCCTAAACATAGACTATAACCCCTAAACATAGACTATAACCCCCCAAACATAGACTATAACCCCCTAAACATAGACTATAACCCCCTAAACATAGACTATAACCCCCTAAACATAGACTATAACCCCCTAACTATAACCCCCTAAACATAGACTATAACCCCCTAAACATAGACTATAACCCCCCTAAACATAGACTATAACCCCCCTAAACATAGACTATAACCCCCTAAACATAGACTATAACCCCCTAAACATAGACTATAACCCCCTAAACATAGACTATAACCCCCTAAACATAGACTATAACCATAGACTATAACCCCCTAAACATAGCCTAAAGACTATAATAAACATAGACTATAACTATAACCCCCTAAACATAGACTATAACCCCCTAAACATAGACCCCCCTAAACATAGACTATAACCCCCTAAACATAGACTATAACCCCCCCTAAACATAGACTATAACCCCCTAAACATAGACTATAACCATAGACTATAACCCCCCTAAACATAGACTATAACCCCCTAAACATAGACTATAACCCCCTAAACATAACTATAACCCCCTAAACATAGACTATAACCCCCTAAACATAGACTATAACCCCTAACCCCCTAAACATAGACTATAACCCCTAAACATAGACTATAACCCCCTAAACATAGACTATAACCCCCTAAATATAGACTATAACCCCCTAAACATAGACTATAACCCCCTAAACATAGACTATAACCCCCTAAATATAGACTATAACCCCCATAGACTAAACATAGACTATAACCCCCTAAACATAGACAATAACCCCCTAAACATAGACTATAACCCCCCATAGACTAAACAAACATAGACTATAACCCCTAAACATAGACTATAACCCCCTAAACATAGACTATAACCCCCTAAACATAAACCCCCTATAGACTATAACCCCTCCCCCCCTAAACATAGACTATAACCCCCTATAACCCCTAAACATAGACTATAACCCCATAGACTATAACCCCCTAAACATAGACTATAACCCCCTAAACATAGACTAGGTTCCAAACTGAAAACAAAACATTAGTTAGATAAACAGAGCATATGTTCATGAGAATCATTAAACCCCCTAAACCTACCCCCTAAACATAGACAGACTATAACCCCCTAAACATAGACTTTAACCCCCCCCCTAAACATAGACTATAACCCCCTAAACATAGACTATAACCCCCTAAACATAGACTTTAACCCCCCTAAACATAGACTATAACCCCCTAAACATAAACATAGACTATAACTCCCCCTAAACATAGACTATAACCCCCTAAACATAGACTATAACCCCCTAAACATAGACTATAACCCCTAAACCCCCCTAAACATAGACTATAACCCCTAACTATAACTCCCCCCTAATAGACTATAACCCCCTAAACATAGACTATAACCCCCCTAAACAAACATAGACTATAACCCCCTAAAGATAAACATAGACTATAACCCCCTAAACATAGACTATAACCCCCATAAACATAGACTATAACCCCCATAACTATAACCCCCTAAACATAGACTATAACCCCCCCCTAAACATAGACTATAACCCCCTAAACATAGACTATAACCCCCTAAACATAGACTATAACCCCCTAAACATAGACTATAACCCCCCTAAACATAGACTTTAACCCCCCTAAACATAGACAGGTTCCACACTGAAAACAAAACATTAGTTAGATGAAGGCAGAGCATATGTTCATGAGAATCATTAAGCCGAGGCTTACTCACCAGACTATAACCCCCCTAAACATAGACTTTAACCCCCTAAACATAGACAGGTTCCACACTGAAAACAAAACATTAGTTAGATGAAGGCAGAGCATATGTTCATGAGAATCATTAAGCCGAGGCCTACTCACCAGACAGATGTCCTGGCCATAATTCATCACCATGCAGTGTTCAATGTGGAATTGTTCATACATTTAGACAATTCAGAAAAACAGACAGAAAAAACTAAATTGAACGTCTCGAAAAGAAGACAGATTTTGGTTAGTTTGAGATTCTTCAAAGTAGCCACCCTTTGCCTTGATGACAGCTTTGCACTCTCTTGGCATTCTCTCAACCAGCTTCATGAGGTAGTCACCTGGAATGCATTTCAATTTAAAAGAAAATATATGTGGAATTTATTTTCTTTCTTAATGTGTTTGAGCCAATCAGTTGTGTTGTGACAAGGTAAGGTTGGTATACAGAAGATAACCCTATTTGGTAAAAGACCAAGTCCATATTATGGCAAGAACACCTCAAATAAGCAAAGAGAAACGACACTCCATCATTACTTTAAGGCATGAAGGTCAGTCAATCCGGGAACATTTCAAGAATGTTGAACATTTCTTCAAGTGCAATTGCAAAAACCCTCAAGCGCTAATGATGAAACTGGCTCTCATGAGGACCACCACAGGAAAGGAAGACCCAGAGTTACTTCTACTGCAGAGGATAAGTTCATTAGAGTTAAGTGCACCTCAGATTGCAGCCCAGTTCAAGTAACAGACACATCTAAACATCAACTATTCAGAGGAGACTGTGTGAACCAGGCCTTGATGGTGACACTGTCTGTGATTTATTTAGAATTCAAGGGACACTTAACCAGCATGGCTACCACAGCATTCTGCAGCGATACGCCATCCCATCTGGGGTGCACTTAGTGGGACTATCATTTGTTTTTCATCAGGACAATGACCCAAAACACCTCCAGGCTGTGTAAGGACTATTTGACCAAGAAGGAGAGTGATGGAGTGCTGCATCAGATGACCTGGCCTCCACAATCACCCGACCTCAACCCAATTGAGATGGTTTGGGATGAGTTGGACCGCAGAGTGAAGGAAAAGCAGCCAACAAGTGCTCAGCATATGTGGAAACTCCTTCAAGACCATTGGAAAAGTATTCCAGGTGAAGCTGGTTGAGAGAATGCCAAGAGTGTGCAAAGCTGTCATCAAGGCAATGGGTGGCTTTGAAGAATCTCAAAAATAAAATACATTTTGATTTGTTTAACACTTTTTTGGTTACTACATGATTCCATATGTGTTATTTCCTAGTTTTGATGTCTTCAATATTATTCCACAATGTAGAAAAGTTGTCAACATAAAGAAAATGCCTTGAATGAGTAGGTGTGTCCAAACTGTTGACTGGTGCTGTTTATGGCATGTTTATCATAACTTAGGGATTCATTCATTGTTGTCTGTGATGGTTATCATAAATTAGGTGTTGTTGTGCGCTGTTGCCATATATAGATGAATACATCCATATTTGTTTCCATTGCAGGCCTTTTTGTAGTTGTGTTTTAGTTTTCCCATTGGAGTACTCGAACAGTCAAAACATTTAAATTGGCCATCATTAGCATGGACAACCACAGAGACTTCTAACAGAAATCAATGATGGACGCTAGAAACTGCAACCAGAATCCAACCAGAATCCAACCAGAAACAGAGAGGTGAATTGACCCCAAACCAACCAGAATCCAACCAGAAAAAGAGAGGTGAATTGACCCCAAACCAACCAGAATCCAACCAGAAACAGAGAGGTGAATTGACCCCAAACCAACCAGAAACAGAGGGGTGAATTGACCCCAATCCAACCAGAAACAGAGGGGTGAATTGACCCCAAACCAACCAGAAACAGAGGGGTGAATTGACCCCAAACCAACCAGAAACAGAGGGGTGAATTGACCCCAAACCAACCAGAAACAGAGGGGTGAATTGACCCCAAACCAACCAGAAACAGAGGGATGAATTGACCCCAAACCAACCAGAAACAGAGAGGTGAATTGACCCCAAACCAACCAGAAACAGAGGGGTGAATTGACCCCAAACCAACCAGAAACGGAGGGGTGAATTGACCCCAAACCAACCAGAAACAGAGGGGGGAATTGACCCCAAACCAACCAGAAACGGAGGGGTGAATTGACCCCAAACCAACCAGAAACGGAGGGGTGAATTGACCCCAAACCAACCAGAAACGGAGGGGTGAATTGACCCCAAACCAACCAGAAACAGAGAGGTGAATTGACCCCAAACCAACCAGAAACAGAGAGGTGAATTGACCCCAAACCAACCAGAATCAGAGGGGTGAATTGACCCCAAACCAACCAGAAACCAACCAGAATCAGAGGGGTGAATTGACCCCAAACCAACCAGAATCAGAGGGGTGAATTGACCCCAAACCAACCAGAATCAGAGGGGTGAATTGACCCCAAACCAACCAGAAACAGAGAGGTGAATTGACCC
The DNA here is from genome assembly GCF_034236695.1 of Oncorhynchus nerka. NCBI lineage: Eukaryota > Metazoa > Chordata > Actinopteri > Salmoniformes > Salmonidae > Oncorhynchus > Oncorhynchus nerka. The sequence goes on from NC_088422.1 coordinate 106,325,779, forward strand.
CAATCCAACCAGAAACAGAGGGGTGAATTGACCCCAAACCAACCAGAAACTGAGAGGTGAATTGACCCAAAACCAACCAGAAACAGAGGGGTGAATTGACCCCAAACCAACCAGAAACTGAGAGGTGAATTGACCCCAAACCAACCAGAAACAGAGGGGTGAATTGACCCCAAACCAACCAGAAACAGAGGGGTGAATAGACCCCAAACCAACCAGAAACAGAGGGGTGAATTGACCCCAATCCAACCAGAAACGGAGGGGTGAATTGACCCCAAACCAACCAGAAACAGAGGGGTGAATTGACCCCAAACCAACCAGAAACGGAGGGTGAATTGACCCCAAACCAACCAGAAACAGAGGGGTGAATTGACCCCAAACCAACCAGAAACGGAGGGGTGATGAAATGGCTCCCCAGACTATTTGCATTGACCCCCCCCCCCCCTAATGAAATGGCTCCCCAGACTATTTGCATTGACTCCCCCCCCCCCCACCCTAATGAAATGGCTCCCCAGACTATTTGCATTGACCCCCCCTCCCTTTTACACCGCGGCTACTCTCTGTTGTCATCATCTATGCATAGTCACTTTAATAACTCTACCTACATGTACATATTACCTCAACTAACCAGTGACCCCACATTGACTCTGTACCGGTACCCCCAGTATATAGCCTCCACATTGACTCTGTACCGGTACCCCCTGTATATAGCCTCCACATTGACTCTGTATCGGTACCCCCTGTATATAGCCTCCACATTGACTCTGTACCGTAACACCCTATATAGCCTCCACATTGACTCTGTACCATGACCCCCTGTATATAGCCTCCACATTGACTCTGTACCATGACCCCCTGTATATAGCCTCCACATTGACTCTGTACCGTAACACCCTGTATATAGCCTCCACATTGACTCTGTACCGTAACACCCTATATAGCCTCCACATTGACTCTGTACCGTAACACCCTGTATATAGCCTCCACATTGACTCTGTACCATGACCCCCTGTATATAGTCTCCACATTGACTCTGTACCGTAACACCCTGTATATAGCCTCCACATTGACTCTGTACCGTAACACCCTGTATATAGCCTCCACATTGACTCTGTACCATGACCCCCTGTATATAGTCTCCACATTGACTCTATACCGTAACACCCTGTATATAGCCTCCACATTGACTCTGTACCGGTACCCCCTGTATATAGCCTCCACATTGACTCTGTACCGTAACACCCTGTATATAGCCTCCACATTGACTCTGTACGGGTACCCCCTGTATATAGCCTCCACATTGACTCTATACTGGTACCCCCTGTATATAGCCTCCACATTGACTCTGTACCGGTACCCCCTGTATATAGCCTCCACATTGACTCTGTACCGGTACCCCCTGTATATAGCCTCCACATTGACTCTGTACCGGTACCCCCTGTATATAGCCTCCACATTGACTCTGTACCGGTACCACCTGTATATAGCCTCCACATTGACTCTGCACCGGTACCACCTGTATATAGCCTCCACATTGACTCTGTACCGGTACTCCCTGTATATAGCCTCTACATTGACTCTGTACCGGTACCCCCTGTATATAGCCTCCACATTGACTCTGTACCGGTACCCCCTGTATATAGCCTCCACATTGATTCTGTACCGGTACCCCCTGTATATAGCCTCTACATTGACTCTGTACCGTAACACCCTGTATATAGCCTCCACATTGACTCTGTACCGGTACCCCCTGTATATAGCCTCCACATTGACTCTGTACCGGTACCCCCTGTATATAGCCTCCACATTGACTCTGTACCGGTACCCCCTGTATATAGCCTCCACATTGACTCTGTACCGGTACCCCCTGTATATAGCCCCCACATTGACTCTGTACCGGTACCCCCTGTATATAGCCTCCACATTGACTCTGTACCGGTACCCCCTGTATATAGCCTCCACATTGACTCGGTACCGGTACCCCCTGTATATAGCCTCCACATTGACTCTGTACCATAACACCCTGTATATAGCCTCCACATTGACTCTGTACCGGTACCCCCTGTATATAGCCTCCACATTGACTCTGTACCGTAACACCCTGTATATAGCCTCCACATTGACTCTGTACAGGTACCCCCTGTATATAGCCTCCACATTGACTCTGTACCGGTACCCCCTGTATATAGCCTCCACATTGACTCTGTACCGGTACCCCCTGTATATAGCCTCCACATTGACTCTGTACCGTAACACCCTGTATATAGCCTCCACATTGACTCTGTACCGTAACACCCTGTATATAGCCTCCACATTGACTCTGTACCGGTACCCCCTGTATATTGCCTCCACATTGACTCTGTACCATAACACCCTGTATATAGTCTCACTATTGTTATTTCACTGCTGCTCTTTAACTACTTGTAACTTTTATTTCTTATTCTTATCCTTATTTTTAAAAACTGTATTGTTGGTTAGGGGCTCGTAAGTCAGCATTTCACTGTAAAGTCAGCATTTCACTGTAAAGTCAGCATTTCACTGTAAAGTCAGCATTTCACTGTAAAGTGAACACCTGTTGTAATCGGCGCATGCGACTCTATACAGTTTGATTTGATTTGATTTGATTTGGTGGTGGTGTTTCTTCAAGTGTAACTAACATCAATGTCGCCACCTAGTGGCATGAGACTGTACTCACCATGCCTGGCTGGCTGCACAGAGTCATGAGACTGTACTCACCATGCCTGGCTGGCTGCACAGAGTCATGAGACTGTACTCATCATGCCTGGCTGGCTGCACAGAGTCATGAGACTGTACTCACCATGCCTGGCTGGCTGCACAGAGTCATGAGACTGTACTCACCATGCCTGGCTGGCTGCACAGAGTCATGAGACTGTACTCACCATGCCTGGCTGGCTGCACAGAGTCATGAGACTGTACTCACCATGACTGGCTGGCTGCACAGAGTCATGAGACTGTACTCACCATGCCTGGCTGGCTGCACAGAGTCATGGGACTGTACTCACCATGCCTGGCTGGCTGCACAGAGTCATGAGACTGTACTCACCATGCCTGGCTGGCTGCACAGAGTCATGAGACTGTACTCACCATGCCTGGCTGGCTGCACAGAGTCATGAGACTGTACTCACCATGCCTGGCTGGCTGCACAGAGTCATGAGACTGTACTCACCATGCCTGGCTGGCTGCACAGAGTCATGAGACTGTACTCACCATGCCTGGCTGGCTGCACAGAGTCATGAGACTGTACTCACCATGCCTGGCTGGCTGCACAGAGTCATGAGACTGTACTCACCATGCCTGGCTGGCTGCACAGAGTCATGAGACTGTACTCACCATGCCTGGCTGGCTGCACAGAGTCATGAGACTGTACTCACCATGCCTGGCTGGCTAAGAGTCATGAGACTGTAGACACCATGCCTGGCTGGCTGCACAATCATGAAAACCATGCCTGGCTGGCTGCACAGAGTCATGAGACTGTATCACCATGCCTGGCTGGCTGCACAGAGTCATGAGACTGTACTCATCATGCCTGGCTGGCCTGCACAGAGTCATGAGACTGCACAGCATGTTTTAGACTGTTTGCCTGGCTGGCTGCATAAATATGTATATGCCTGGCTGGCTGCATAGAGTCATTTTATATGCCTGGCTGGCTGCAGATCATGAGACTGTTCACCATGCCTGGCTGGCTGCACAGAGTCAAGACTGTATTGCCTGGCTGGCTGCACAGAATGAGACTGTTCATGCCTGGCTGGCTGCACAGAGTCATGAGACTGTACTCACCATGCCTGGCTGGCTGCACAGAGTTTGTTGCCTGTGTTCTCTGAGATGAGACTTACACCATGCCTGGCTGGCTGCACAGAGTCAAGGACCATGTATAATGCACTTATAGAAGTAGAAGTTGTATTCTCCTATAGATTGAATATAGATGTAATATGGCATGTTTTAGTGTTTTTAATAGATAAATAAAATAAATAAATAAAATATTATTTTCTCCAAACAAGTCAAATTCTGAAGAATGTATTCTGATTGTTTGGTGAAACAAAGAGAACAGGGTTTGTTTGTGTTCTCTGAGATGCTTGATTACATACGGCCCTCGGACCATTACCAGGAACAAGTTGTATTCTCAGTGGTGACAAAGTGACTGATTAGTCAGATGCTTGATTACATACGGCCCTCGGACCATTACCAGGAACAAGTTGTATTCTCAGTGGTGACAAAGAGACTGATCAGTCAGATGCTTGATTACATACGGCCCTCGGACCATTGCCAGGAACAAGTTGTATTCTCAGTGGTGACAAAGAGACTGATCAGTCAGATGCTTGATTACATACGGCCCTCGGACCATTACCAGGAACAAGTTGTATTCTCAGTGGTGACAAAGAGACTGATCAGTCAGATGCTTGATTACATACGGCCCTCGGACCATTACCAGGAACAAGTTGTATTCTCAGTGGTGACAAAGAGACTGATCAGTCAGATGCTTGATTACATACGGCCCTCGGACCATTACCAGGAACAAGTTGTATTCTCAGTGGTGACAAAGTGAATGATTAGTCAGATGCTTCCATTCTACTTGATGGTTAAGTAGATTTACAGTCCTCGTAGGTTTAAGACCAACCGATGCAGAACCTTATCCAAACCCAACCCACCTCATTACATTGGGATCTATCTTGTTTAACTACCCTGATAAACAGAACCTTATCCAAACCCATCCTACCTCATTACATTGGGATCTATCTTGTTTAACTACCCTGATAAACAGAACCTTATCCAAACCCAACCCACCTCATTACATTGGGATCTATCTTGTTTAACTACCCTGATAAACAGAACCTTATCCAAACCCATCCCACCTCATTACATTGGGATCTATCTTGTTTAACTACCCTGATAAACAGAACCTTATCCAAACCCAACCCACCTCATTACATTGGGATCTATCTTGTTTAACTACCCTGATAAACAGAACCTTATCCAAACCCATCCCACCTCATTACATTGGGATCTATCTTGTTTAACTACCCTGATATACAGAACCTTATCCAAACCCAACCCACCTCATTACATTGGGATCTATCTGGTTTAAATACCCTGATATACAGAACCTTATCCAAACCCAACCCACCTCATTACATTGGGATCTATCTTGTTTAACTACCCTGATAAACAGAACCTTATCCAAACCCAACCCACCTCATTACATTGGGATCTATCTTGTTTAACTACCCTGATATACAGAACCTTATCCAAACCCATCCCACCTCATTACATTGGGATCTATCTGGTTTAACTACCCTGATAAACAGAACCTTATCCAAACCCATCCCACCTCATTACATTGGGATCTATCTGGTTTAAATACCCTGATAAACAGAACCTTATCCAAACCCAACCCACCTCATTACATTGGGATCTATCTTGTTTAACTACCCTGATATACAGAACCTTATCCAAACCCAAACCAGGTGGTGAGGCGAGGCGAGGCGAGGAAGAGAGGAGAGGAGAGGAGAAGAGAGGAGAGGAGAGGAGGGGAGGGGAGGGGAGGGGAGAGGAGAAGAGAAGAGAAGAGAAGAGAGGAGGGGAGGGGAGGGGAGGGGAGGGGAGAGGAGTGGAGTCAGCGTCTGTTGATGGTCTGTTGAGGGTCTGTTGATGGTCTGTTCTAGATCACTATGAAAGAGGAAGAGAGGAGAGGAGGACAGGGTCAGGGTCTGTTGATGGTCTGTTGATGGTCTGTTCTAGAACACTGTGAAAGAGGAAGCCAGTCAGATGAAACCCAGTGTGCGTCCCAAATGCCACCCTATTCCCTACATAGTGCACTACCAGGGGGCAGTGGTAAAACGTAGTGCAACACATAGAGAATGGGGTCCCATTAGGGGCACAGTGCCAGTGGACTGTAGAAGAGTCCCTGACAGTTGGAATTACCCTCATCAATGTAACTCTCTTTCATCAGCCCAGAGAGAGAGGAACACAAAGACCTGAACATTACCTCAACTCTGGCAAGCACAGCTCACATTCCTACAATCACCACAGAAACAAACAAACTATTAAAGGGTGTATCCCAAACAGCACCCCTAGGGCCCACAGGGCTCCTGTCAAAAGGAGTGCACTATAAAGGGTACACGGTTCCATTGGAACACACCCTAAAACACTCCCACCGACCACCCAAGACGACCCTGTACCGTGTGTCACCAACAATCCTTCAACAGGGCACAGTCTGTACCCGCATGAGGCATTGGTATATACATGTTTGCAAACTTTTTAAATTCATGATATTTATAGCCATTGAGTCTTGAAGAGTAGAACTTACTAATGCCTCGTGAGGTTAATTCAACTGTTGTTCACCATCAGAACATAAAATAGAAGCTTGTTTCACTGGATATGTTAGGCTGTTTCACTGGATATGTTAGGCTGTTTCACTGGATATGTTAGGCTGTTTCACTGGATATGTTAGGCTGTTTCACTGGATATGTTAGGCTGTTTCACTGGATATGTTAGGCTGTTTCACTGGATATGTTAGGCTGTTTCACTGGATATGTTAGGCTGTTTCACTGGATATGTTAGGCTGTTTCACTGGATATGTTAGGCTGTTTCGCTGTTTCACTGTAACATGTAGAAGTCGGCGTCCCCTTTTCTTATGTTTAGATGAGCTGACTGGTAAATACACCCATTTGTACAAGTTGGTTTGTTGTTGTTAGAACTGCAGGTTTCTTCAGCTGACTATCAGAGAGACAGTGACCACCCACTAACCAGCATAGTGAGTCACTGAGCGTCTGTACCAACATGACCCCCTCTGTCCACTGGATGTCATGCCTGTCAACTTGCATTTGTTAAATCCTCATAAAGCGTGTCCATAAAGGCTGGCCCACCTACCTTGACCATCTCTGATGCTCTCCTTCTCCTGGGCCACTCATGTTGAAGTAACCCTATTTGTGTTCCAAATGGAACCCTATTCCCCATATAGTGCACTACTTTAGACCAGAGCCCTATAGAACCCTATTCCCTATATAGTGCACTACTTTAGACCAGAGCCCTATGGCACCCTATTCCCTATATATAGTACACTACTTTAGACCAGAGCCCTATAGAACCCTATTCCCTATATAGTGCACTACTTTAGACCAGAGCCCTATGGCACCCTATTCCCTATATAGTGCACTACTTTAGACCAGAGCCCTATAGAACCCTATTCCCTATATAGTGCACTACTTTAGACCAGAGCCCTATGGCACCCTATTCCCTATATAGTGCACGACTTTAGACCAGAGCCTATAGGGCTATCTAGGGAATAGGATGAAGTTTGGAATGCAGGCCCTGATTACTACCAGCAGGTCACACATGGTAATGAGCATCTGTTTGTTGTTAACTATGTGCCCATTCAGGAGGAAGGGCATTTTGAGAGGAAGTAATGGATGATGATGTGTAAGAAGGTCTGGGACTTCTAAAGCGCTAATGATGGACTCTATAAATGTTGAAAACAGGAAGAGCTGGAGCTTCTAAAGCACTAATGATGGACTCTAAAGGTTGAAAACAGGAAGAGCTGTGGCTCCTAAAGCACTAATGATGGACTCTAAATGTTGAAAACAGGAAGAGCTGTGGCTTCTAAAGCACTAATGATGGACTCTAAATGTTGAAAACAGGAAGAGCTGGAGCTTCTAAAGCACTAATGATGGACTCTAAATGTTGAAAACAGGAAGAGCTGTGGCTCCTAAAGCACTAATGATGGACTCTAAATGTTGAAAACAGGAAGAGCTGTGGCTCCTAAAGCACTAATGATGGACTCTAAATGTTGAAAACAGGAAGAGCTGTGGCTCCTAAAGCACTAATGATGGACTCTAAATGTTGAAAAGGAGGGAGGTGTTCATTCCCAGGGTCCTGAACTATGTGATGAGCTTGTGGGGCACTATGGTGTTGAACGCTAAACTGTAGTAAATGAACAGCATTCTCACATAGGTGTTCCTTTTGTCCAGGTGGGTGAGGGCAGTGTGGAGTGTAAATAGAGATGTGTCATCTGTGGATCTGTTGGGATGGTATGCGAATTGGATTGGGTCCTGGGTGTTCTGGGTGCTCTGGGATGATGTTGTTGATGTTAGCCATGACCTGCCTTGCTCAGTATTTCATGGCTATACATGTGAGTTCTACCGGGCGATAGTCATTTAGGCAGCTAACCTTGGCATTCTTGGGCACGAGGACTATGGTGGTGAGCTTGAAACACGTTGGTATGACAGACCAGGTCAGGGATAGGTTGAAATTGTCAGTGAAGACACTTGCCAGCTGGTCAGTAGAAACACTGGATTTCCATCTGTTCTTTTCCCCCAGGTGAAGCTGGTTGAGAGAACGCCAAGATAATGCAAAGCTGTCATCAAGGCAAAGTGCGGCTACTTTGAAGAATATAAAATATATGTTGATTTGTTTAACACTTTTTTGGTTACTACATGATTCCATATGTGTTTTTTTCATAGTTTTGATGCCTTCACTATTATTCTACAATGTAGAAAATAGTCAATATAAAGAAAAACCCTGGAATGAGTCCAAACTGTTGACTGGTGCTGTAAGTAGGACACATGACATCCCTTTGAGGAAAAACACCTTCTATTGGAGGTGTGTTCAGGTTGCTATGGGTAACAGGGTTGAAACAGACATCCCTTTGAGGAAAAACACCTTCTATTGGAGGTGTCTTCAGGTTGCTATGGGTAACAGGGTTGAAACAGACGTCCCTTTGAGGAAAAACACCTTCTATTGGAGGTGTGTTCAGGTTGCTATGGGTAACAGGGTTGAAACAGACATCCCTTTGAGGAAAAACACCTTCTATTGGAGGTGTGTTCAGGTTGCTATGGGTAACAGCGTTGAAACAGACATCCCTTTGAGGACAAACACCTTCTATTGGAGGTGTCTTCAGGTTGCTATGTGTAACAGGGTTGAACCAGACATCCCTTTGAGGAAAAACACCTTATATTGGAGGTGTGTTCAGGTTGCTATGGGTAACAGACATCCCTTTGAGGAAAAACACCTTCTATTGGAGGTGTCTTCAGGTTGCTATGTGTGACAGGGTTGAAACAGACATCCCTTTGAGGAAAAACACCTTCTATTGGAGGTGTCTTCAGGTTGCTATGGGTAACAGGGTTGAAACAGACATCCCTTTGAGGAAAAACACCTTCTATTGGAGGTGTGTTCAGGTTGCTATGGGTAACAGGGTTGAACCAGACATCCCTTTGAGGAAAAACACCTTCTATTGGAGGTGTCTTCAGGTTGCTATGGGTAACAGGGTTGAAACAGACATCCCTTTGAGGAAAAACACCTTCTATTGGAGGTGTGTTCAGGTTGCTATGGGTAACAGGGTTGAACCAGACATCCCTTTGAGGAAAAACACCTTCTATTGGAGGTGTCTTCAGGTTGCTATGTGTAACAGGGTTGAACCAGACATCCCTTTGAGGAAAAACACCTTCTATTGGAGGTGTCTTCAGGTTGCTATGGGTAACAGTGTTGAAACAGACATCCCTTTGAGGAAAAACACCTTCTATTGGAGGTGTCTTCAGGTTGCTATGGGTAACAGGGTTGAAACAGACATCCCTTTGAGGAAAAACACCTTCTATTGGAGGTGTTTTCAGGTTACTATGTGTAACAGGGTTGAAACAGACATCCCTTTGAGGAAAAACACCTTCTATTGGAGGTGCGTTCAGGTTGCTATGGGTAACAGGGTTGAAACAGACATCCCTTTGAGGAAAAACATCTTCTATTGGAGGTGTCTTCAGGTTGCTATGTGTAACAGGGTTGAAACAGACATCCCTTTGAGGAAAAACACCTTCTATTGGAGGTGTCTTCAGGTTGCTATGTGTAACAGGGTTGAAACAGACATCCCTTTGGTAATGTGTCTTCAGGTTGCTATGGGTAACAGACATCCCTTTGAGGAAAAACACCTTCTATTGGAGGTGTCTTCAGGTTGCTATGTGTTACAGGGTTGAAACAGACATCCTTAGTTGTATTAGTTTGGTCATAATTAAGCTGCCAGGTTGTGTATATGTACTGTATGTGTATATGTACTGTATGTGTATATGTACTGTATGTGTATCTGTACTGTATGTGTATATGTACTGTATGTGTATATGTACTGTATGTGTAGTTGTAGTGTATGTGTAGTTGTACTGTATGTGTAGTTGTAGTGTATGTGTACTGTATGTGTATATGTACTGTATGTGTAGTTGTACTGTATGTGTATATGTACTGTATGTGTAGTTGTACTGTATGTGTAGTTGTAGTGTATGTGTAGTTGTACTGTATGTGTAGTTGTAGTGTATGTGTACTGTATGTGTATATGTACTGTATGTGTAGTTGTACTGTATGTGTAGTTGTAGTGTATGTGTACTGTATGTGTATATGTACTGTATGTGTAGTTGTACTGTATGTGTAGTTGTAGTGTATGTGTACTGTATGTGTATATGTACTGTATGTGTAGTTGTACTGTATGTGTAGTTGTACTGTATGTGTAGTTGTAGTGTATGTGTACTGTATGTGTATATGTACTGTATGTGTAGTTGTACTGTATGTGTAGTTGTACTGTATGTGTACTGTATGTGTATATGTACTGTATGTGTAGTTGTACTGTATGTGTACTGTATGTGTATATGTACTGTATGTGTAGTTGTACTGTATGTGTACTGTATGTGTATATGTACTGTATGTGTAGTTGTACTGTATGTGTAGTTGTGCTGTATGTGTAGTTGTGCTGTATATGTACTGTATGTACTATATATACTGCATCTTTATGTAATACATGTATCACTAGCCACTTTAAACTATGCCACTTTGTTTACATACTCATCTCATATGTATATACTGTACTCGATACCATCTACTACATCTTGCCTATGCCGCTCTGTACCATCACTCATTCATATATCTTTATGTACATATTCTTTATCCCTTTACACTTGTGTGTATAAGGTAGTAGTTTTGGAATTGTTAGTTAGATTACTCGTTGGTTATTACTGCATTGTCGGAACTAGAAGCACAAGCATTTCGCTGCTAACCATGTGTATGTGACAAATAAAATGTGATTTGATTTGATTTGATATGTACTGTATGTGTATATGTACTGTATGTGTATATGTACTGTATGTGTATATGTACTGTATGTGTATATGTACTGTATGTGTATATGTACTGTATGCGTATATGTACTGTGTGTAGTTGTGGAGCCACCTGCTGCATTCTTTGAGTAACTGCATCTCAGTGTGTGCGTGTATATATCTATATATATATATATATGTGTATGTGTATATGTATATCTTTTTAAATGTAATTTAATTTCACCTTTATTTAACCAGGTAGGCTAGTTGAGAACAAGTTCTCATTTGCAACTGCGACCTGGCCAAGATAAAGCATAGCAATTCGACACATACAACGACACAGAGTTACACATGGAGTAAAACAAACAGTCAATAATACAGTAGAAAAAAGTATATTTACAGTGAGTGCAAATGAGGTAAGATAAGGGAGTTAAGGCAATATATAGGCCATGGTGGAGAAGTAATTACAATATACCAATTAAACACTGTCATGGTATGATGTGCAGAAGATGAATGTGCAAGTAGACATACTGGCGTGCAAAGGAGCAAGATAAATAAATAAATACTGTATGGGGATGAGGTAGATTGGATGGGTTATTTACAGATGGGCTATGTACAGGTGCAGTGATCTGTGAGCTGCTCTGACAGCTGGTGCTTTAAGCTAGTGAGGGAGGTAAGAATCTCCAGCTTCAGTGACTTTTGCAATTCGTTCCAGTCATTGGCAGCAGAGAACTGGAAGGAGAGGCGGCCAAAGGAAGAATTGGCTTTGGGGGTGACCAGTGAGATATACCTGCTGGAGTGCGTGCTACGGGTGGGTGCTGCTATGGTGACCAGTGAGCTGAGATAAGGCGGGGCTTTACCTAGCACAGACTTAAAGATGACCTGGAGCCAGTGGGTTTGGCGACGAATATGAAGCGAGGGGCAGCCAACGAGAGCGTACAGGTCGCAGTGGTGGGTAGTATATGGGGCGTTGGTGAAATAACGGATGGCACTGTGATAGACTGCATCCAGTTTGCTGACTAGAGTACTGGAAGCTATTTTGTAAATGACATCGCCGAAGTCGAGGATCGGTAGGATAGTCAGTTTTACGTGGGTATGTTTGGCGGCGGAGTGAAGGATGCTTTGTTGCGAAATAGGAAGCTGATTCTAAATTTAATTTTGGATTGGAGATGTTTGATGTGAGTCTGGAAGGAAAGTTTACAGTCTAACCAGAACTCCTAGGTATTTGTAGTTGTCCACGTATTCTAAGTCAGAGCCGTCCAGAGTAGTGATGTTGGATGGGCGGGCAGGTGCAGGTAGCGATCGGTTGAAGAGCATGGATTTAGTTTTACTTGTATTTAAAGAGCAGTTGGAGGCCACGGAAGGAGAGTTGTATGGCATTGAAGCTCGTCTGGAGGGTTGTTAACTCAGTGTCCAAAGAAGGGACAGAAGTATACAGAATGGTGTCGTCTGCGTAGAGGTGGATCAGAGACTCACCAGCAGCGAGAACGGTTCTCCTGACATGTAGAACTTGGTTATGTGAGATATGAGCTGAGACCGTATGTACACAAGGTTTTACTGTTGTTTGGTGAAGTGGTTCTCCTGACATGGTAAAACTTGGTTATGTGAGATATGAGCTGAGACCGTATGTACACAAGGTTTTACTGTTGTTTGGTGAAGTGGTTCTCCTGACATGGTAAAACGTGGTTATGTGAGATATGAGCCGAGACCGTATGTACAGAATTGTTACAATTGTAAAAAGTTTGGACACGTGGCACGTTTTGGTCAAAGGAATAACTATGTAGTAGTTGAAGAGTCAGATGAAGCATGTTGTTGTGATGGGAAGCACGTTTCCGGAGTGCCCTGTATGGATGAAGGAGGTTGCAGTAGCTCGGATCAGGGCCATCTAGCAGGTCTCCTATGTGGAGGCAGTGAAAATAGCTGGAGTGAGTAGAGAGGAGATGGTAGTGGGATGTCTCCATGCAGGAGAAGGATCCTGACATACTAATAGTGAAGAACAATGGATTTTTGTTGCGTTTATAGCGCAAGTGATAAACTGCACTAATCAAACCAATAAAACATCATTGTGAAGGCAGCAAATAGATTTCTGGATGTCCAGGACTTTACAGCTGATATGTTACAGGGACTACTGAATAAAGAGGGTCCCCCTTCCCAGATTCCAGAGCCTGTGTAGGGATCTGAATAGTACAGTTTTAGTTGTTGTTTAAGGTTTGTTCCTCTACATGTGTTTTAGTTATTGTGTGTATTTTTTTTTCACTCCTCCGTACAGTAGGTGGCAGCAATACAGTTTATGAGTGGAGTCTGTCAATAAACCACAGCGAAGAAGAAGAACCGGCAAAATCTACGTATCAACACATCCGCCAGGTGGACAGCTGTCTGAGACATTTACAGCTAAATATGATTAAAGCTATTTTAATATTTAACAACCATGGGAAACCACGACTCATCAGATTTTATGAATATTTTGTAAGTAACCAAATCTACGAACTGCTACAGTTTGTTAGCTATGTCTGTCTTATTTGCCAGCTTTTAGTGCACTTATGGTATGCTAGCTAGAGGCTAACTAATCAATACTCTATATTGTCATCATCATGAGATGTGATTCATTGACATTTATATACCTAACTAGCTAAGTTGCTTATATATTTGTTGACATAGCTACGAATATCAATGTACCCGACAGATGGCCAACCTCCAGGGGGGCTGGTTTACTGTTGCCTGACCGCTAGCTGAAGTTGTAAACGGAGTTCATAGCCAATTTATCAAAGACAGATTTCTTCTCAGGCTGAAGATGTGCAACAGCAGATCATTCGAGAGACTTTCCATCTGGTGTCGAAGAGGGACGACAACGTCTGCAACTTCTTGGAGGGGGGAAGGTAAACAGCATTACTAGCTGGTTAAATGAACCAAAAATATACATTCTTGATGAAACAATCAGCGAATTAAAAAAAGATGCGTTAATGATTCAATGAACCATCCAGGAGGCAGCTATATAGGTATCTATGGCTTGTATTGGGGTATTGTGCTTCTGTGGTGACTATATGATGTAGACCTACCTATACTGTAGCCTATAGACCAACTGGGCAAGCTCAGTTGGTCATTGTGACTAAAGATTTATCCTGGGTTGTTAAATGATAAGTATTGTTTGACCGAAGTGTTCAGCTCATATGACCGGCAATCAATCATCAATTCCCTGGCAGATGAGTTAAAGTCGGACCGAATCAGACATTGCAGAATAAGACTAATAATATAATGTCTCTATTTGCAGTTTGATCGGTGGCTCGGACTACAAGTTGATCTACCGGCACTACGCAACACTGTACTTTGTGTTCTGTGTGGACTCCTCTGAGAGTGAGCTCGGTATTCTGGATCTAATACAGGTGGGTTGGCAACTGTTGCTATGTTACCGTCTGTAACTCTGTAGAACAGCAGGGTTGTGTTACCATCTATAACTCTGTAGAACAGTAGGGTTGTGTTACCATCTATAACTCTGTAGAACAGTAGGGTTGTGTTACCATCTATAACTCTGTAGAACAGCAGGGTTGTGTGGTGTGTTACCATCTATAACTCTGTAGAACAGTAGGGTTGTGTTACCATCTATAACTCTGTAGAACAGCAGGGTTGTGTTACCATCTATAACTCTGTAGAACAGCAGGGTTGTGTTACCATCTATAAGTCTGTAGAACAGTAGGGTTGTGTTACCATCTATAACTCTGTAGAACAGCAGGGTTGTGTTACCATCTATAACTCTGTAGAACAGTAGGGTTGTGTTACCGTCTGTAACTCTGTAGAACAGCAGGGTTGTGTGGTGTGTTACCATCTATAACTCTGTAGAACAGTAGGGTTGTGTTACCATCTATAACTCTGTAGAACAGTAGGGTTGTGTTACCATCTATAACTCTGTAGAACAGCAGGGTTGTGTTACCATCTATAACTCTGTAGAACAGCAGGGTTGTGTTACCGTCTATAACTCTGTAGAACAGTAGGGTTGTGTTACCATCTATAACTCTGTAGAACAGTAGGGTTGTGTTACCATCTATAACTCTGTAGAACAGCAGGGTTGTGTTACCATCTATAACTCTGTAGAACAGTAGGGTTGTGTTACCATCTGTAACTCTGTAGAACAGCAGGGTTGTGTTACCATCTATAACTCTGTAGAACAGTAGGGTTGTGTTACCATCTATAACTCTGTAGAACAGCAGGGTTGTGTTACCATCTATAACTGTGTAGAACAGTACTGTACTGTCCACTCACCTCTCCTTTCCCAGACAGTCAGCCCTATAGGACTCGCAATCACAGCCTGGAAATTGAACCAGGGTCTGTAGTGACGCCTCTATAGCACTGAGATGCAGTGCTCTCAAACACTTGAATGTTTTCATGGTGGTGGTAGTTGGGGTGGGTTCAAGTCGACCAGGGTCTGTAGTGACGCCTCTATAGCACTGAGATGCAGTGCTCTCAAACACTTGAACGTTTTCATGGTGGTGGTAGTTGGGGTGGGTTCAAGTCGACCAGGGTCTGTAGTGACGCCTCTAGCACTGAGATGCAGTGCTTTCAAACACTTGAACGTTTTCATGGTGGTGGTAGTTGGGGTGGGTTCAAGTCGACCAGGGTCTGTAGTGACGCCTCTATAGCACTGAGATGCAGTGCTCTCAAACACTTGAACGTTTTCATGGTGGTGGTAGTTGGGGTGGGTTCAAGTCGACCAGGGTCTGTAGTGACGCCTCTAGCACTGAGATGCAGTGCTTTCAAACACTTGAACGTTTTCATGGTGGTGGTAGTTGGGGTGGGTTCAAGTCGACCAGGGTCTGTAGTGACGCCTCTATAGCACTGAGATGCAGTGCTCTCAAACACTTGAACGTTGTCATGGTGGTGGTAGTTGGGGTGGGTTCAAGTCGACCAGGGTCTGTAGTGACGCCTCTATAGCACTGAGATGCAGTGCTCTCAAACACTTGAACGTTTTCATGGTGGTGGTAGTTGGGGTGGGTTCAAGTCGACCAGGGTCTGTAGTGACGCCTCTAGCACTGAGATGCAGTGCTTTCAAACACTTGAACGTTGTCATGGTGGTGGTAGTTGGGGTGGGTTCAAGTCGACCAGGGTCTGTAGTGACGCCTCTATAGCACTGAGATGCAGTGCTCTCAAACACTTGAACGTTGTCATGGTGGTGGTAGTTGGGGTGGGTTCAAGTCGACCAGGGTCTGTAGTGACGCCTCTATAGCACTGAGATGCAGTGCTCTCAAACACTTGAACGTTGTCATGGTGGTGGTAGTTGGGGTGGGTTCAAGTCGACCAGGGTCTGTAGTGACGCCTCTATAGCACTGAGATGCAGTGCTTTCAAACACTTGAACGTTTTCATGGTGGTGGTAGTTGGGGTGGGTTCAAGTCGACCAGGGTCTGTAGTGACGCCTCTATAGCACTGAGATGCAGTGCTTTCAAACACTTGAACGTTGTCATGGTGGTGGTAGTTGGGGTGGGTTCAAGTCGACCAGGGTCTGTAGTGACGCCTCTAGCACTGAGATGCAGTGCTCTCAAACACTTGAACGTTGTCATGGTGGTGGTAGTTGGGGTGGGTTCAAGTCGACCAGGGTCTGTAGTGACGCCTCTATAGCACTGAGATGGTGGTGGTAGTTGGGGTGGGTTCAAGTCGACCAGGGTCTGTAGTGACGCCTCTATAGCACTGAGATGGTGGTGGTAGTTGGGGTGGGTTCAAGTCGACCAGGGTCTGTAGTGACGCCTCTATAGCACTGAGATGGTGGTGGTAGTTGGGGTGGGTTCAAGTCGACCAGGGTCTGTAGTGACGCCTCTATAGCACTGAGATGGTGGTGGTAGTTGGGGTGGGTTCAAGTCGACCAGGGTCTGTAGTGACGCCTCTAGCACTGAGATGGTGGTGGTAGTTGGGGTGGGTTCAAGTCGATGACCAAACACATCATTAAATAGACAGAAGACAACGCTTTCAAATAAATATAAATACATTAATTTCTCCCTCCCTCCTCCCCTCTCCTCCCTCCCCTCCCCTCTTCTCTCTCCTCTCCCTCCCCTCCCCTCCCCTCCCCTCCCCCTCTCCTCCCTCCCCTCCCCTCTTCTCTCTCCTCTCCCTCCCTCCCCCCCCCTCCCCTCTCCCCCTCCCCTCCTCCCTTCTCTCCCTCTCACTCCCTCCCCTCCCCTCCCCTCCCCTCTCCCCCTCCCCTCCCCTCTTCTCTCTCCTCTCGCCTCCCTCCCCTCCCCCTCCCCTCCCCCTCTCCCCTCCCTCCCCTCCCCCTCTTCTCTCTCCTCTCCCTCCCCTCTCTTCTCTCTCCTCTCGCCTTCCCCTCCCCCTCTTCTCTCTCCTCCGCCTCTTCCCCCTCCCCTCTTCACTCCCTCTTCCTTCTCTCTCCTCTTCCCTCCCCTCCCCCTCTTCTCTCTCCTCTCTCCTCCCTCCCCTCCCCTCTTCTCTCCCTCTCTCCTCCCTCCCCTCCCCCTCTCCTCTCTCCTCTCGCCTCCCTCCTCCCCTCTCTCTCCCCTCTCGCCTCCCTCCCCTCCCCCTCCCTCCCCCTCTCCTCCCTCTCCCCTCTTCTCTCTCCCTCTCCTCCCTCCCCTCCCCCTCTTCTCTCTCCTCTCCCTCCCTCCCTCTCCCCTCTTCTCTCCCTCCTCCCTCCCCCCCCTCTCCTCCCTCCCCTCTCCCCTCCTCCCTCCCCTCCCCTCCCTCCTCCCCTCCCTCCTCCCCTCCCCCTCTTCCTCTCTCCTCCGCCTCCCTCCTCCCCCTCTCCTCTCTCCTCTCGCCTCCCTCCTCCCTCCCCTCCCCTCCCCCCCTCTCTCTCCTCTCGCCTCCCTCCTCCCCCCTCCCTCCCCTCCCCTCTTCTCTCCCCTCCCCCCCCTCTTCTCCCCATCTTCCTCCCCCTCTTCTCTCCCCTCTTCCTCCCCCTCGCCTCCCCTCTCCCTCCCTCCCCTCCCCTCCCTCTCTCTCCCTCCCTCCTCCCCCTCTTCTCTCCCATCTTCCCCGCACTCTTCCTCCCCCTCTCCTCTCTCCCTCTCGCCTCCCCTCCTCCCCTCTCTCCCCTCCCCTCCCTCCTCCCCTCCCTCTCTTCCTCTCCCTCCTCCCTCCCTCCCCCTCTCCTCTCTCCCTCTCGCCTCCCTCCCCTCCCCCTCTTCTCTCCCATCTTCCCCGCACTCTTCCTCCCCCTCTCCTCTCTCCTCTCGCCTCCCTCCTCCCCTCTCTCCCCTCTTCCTCCCCCTCGCCTCTCTCCTCTCGCCTCCCTCCTCTCCTCTCCCCTCTTCCTCCCCTCTCCTCTCTCCTCTCGCCTCCCCTCCTCTTCCCCGCACTCTTCCTCCCTCTCTCCCCTCTCTCTCCCCTCTTCCTCCCCCTCTCCTCTCTCTCGCCTCCCCCTCTCCTCTCTCCTCTCGCCTCCCCCTCCCCTCTCTCCTCTCGCCTCCCCCTCCCCTCTCTCCCCTATTCCTCCACCTCTCCCCCCTCTTCCCCGCTCTCTTCCTCCCCCTCTCCTCTCGCCTCCCTTCTCTCCTCTCTCCCCTCTTCCTCCACCTCTCCCCCCTCTCCATCCCTTCCCCTCTCCTCTCTCCTTCCTCCCCTCTTGTATTGTTTTTGATTGTGTGGTGGTGGAGTTGCTGTTCAAGGTTATGGCAAGTCGGGATATGCTTTAGATACGCTTCTCGTCTTGATCTTCAGTGACCACTAATGACCCTTGAACTCACGATACATGACATTGTAAAGCCTACTGATGGGTGTGTATTGAGCAAATATACACTGACTGTACAAAACATTAAGAACACCTTCCTAATATTGAGGAGCACCTCCCCCTTTTGCCCTCAGAAAAGCCTCAACTCCTCCAGGCATGGACTACAAGGTGTTGAAAGTGTTCCACAGGGATGCTGTCCCATGTTGACTCCAATGCTTCCCACAGTTGTGTCTAATTGGCTGGATGCCCATGGGGTGGTGGACCATTGGCTGGATGCCCATTGGCTGGATGCCCATGGGGTGGTGGACCAATCTTGATACACACGGGAAACTGTTGAGCGTAAAAACCCAACCCAGCTGCTGGGCAAACTTTGTTTATTATCTATGCAAAGTCACTTTAACTCTACCGACATGTAGGTATTACCTCGACGAACTGGCACATTGACTCTGTACCGTAACACCCTGTATATAGCCTCCACATTGACTCTGTACCGTAACACCCTGTATATAGCCTCCACATTGACTCTGTACCGTGTATGTATAGCCTCCACATTGACTCTGTACCATGACCCCCTGTATATAGTCTCCACATTGACTCTGTACCGGTACACCCTGTATATAGCCTCCACATTGACTCTGTACCGGTACACCCTGTATATAGCCTCCACATTGACTCTGTACCGGTACCCCCTGTATATAGCCTCCACATTGACTCTGTACCGGTACCCCCTGTATATAGCCTCCACATTGACTCTGTACCCCCTGTATATAGCCAAGTTGTAGAAACATCATCAAGCATGATCAATGGAAACAGGATGCACCTGAGCTCAAGTTAGTCTCATAGCAAAGATTCTGAATACTTATGTAAATCTGCTATTTCAGTTTTTTTTCATTTCTAATATCCTGTTTTGTCTTTGTCATTATGGTGTGTAGATTGAATCCATTTTACAATAAGGCTGTAATGTAACAACAACATGGGTAACGAATGCACTGTAGGTTGTGTATTACATCAAAGATCATTCTTACATACATTACCATTACCAGACACACCTACTCATTCCAGGGGCTTTCTTTATTTTCTAAAACTATTTTCTACATTGTAAAATAATAGTGAAGACATCAAAACTATGACCTGGCCTCAGATGACCTGGCCTCAGATGACCTGGCCTCAGATGACCTGGCCTCCACAATCACCCGATCTCAACCCAGTTGAGATGGTTTGGGATGTGTTGGACCGCAGAGTGAAGGGAAAGCAGCCTATGTGGGAACTCCTTCAAGACTGTTGGGAAAAGCATTCCAGGTGAAGCTGGTTGAGAGAATGTCAAGATAATGCAAAGCTGTCAAGGCAAAGGGTGGCTACTTTGAAGAATTTAAAATATAAAATATATTTTTGATTTGTTTAACACTTAAAAAAAATGTTTTGGTTACTACCTGATTCCATATGTGTTATTGCATAGTTTTGATGACTTCACTATTATTCTACAATGTAGTAAATATTGAAAATAAAGAAAAACCCTTGAATGAGTAGGTGTCCAAACCTTTGACCGGTACTGTATACTTAACATAAGATGGATGACTTGACAATATCTCCTCTGTAGGTGTTCGTGGAAACTCTGGACAAATGCTTTGAGAACGTCTGTGAACTGGACCTCATTTTCCACATGGATAAGGTGAGTTCAAGTCCATGGAAATCATTTACAAGGTCACAGCTTTGCCAAGTTTTGGCTTGTGACACTCTTTGATGCATTAGAGTAATAAATACACTTCTGTGTATGACATGGCAGCTGGTTTATAGACACAATATGCATTCAATATGAGGAAAGCCTTCAGGAGGGAAGGACTAGCAGGGGAAGCCTTGCTGAGGCAGCCTAGATGAAACCCTGCTGTGTGGAGCTAGGTAGTAGCAGGGGAAGCCTTGCCGAGGCAGCCTAGATGAACCCCTGCTGAGGCAGCCTAGATGAAACCCTGCCGAGGCAGCCTAGATGAACCCCTGCTGAGGCAGCCTAGATGAAACCCTGCTGAGGCAGCCTAGATGAAACCCTGCTGAGGCAGCCTAGATGAATCCCTGCTGAGGCAGCCTAGATGAACCCCTGCTGTATGGAGCTAGGTAGTAGCAGGGGAAGCCTTGCTGAGGCAGCCTAGATGAAACCCTGCTGTATGGAGCTAGGTAGTAGCAGGGAAGCCTTGCCGAGGCAGCCTAGATGAAACCCTGCTGTGTGGAGCTAGGTAGTAGCAGGGGAAGCCTTGCTGAGGCAGCCTAGATGAAACCCTGCTGTGTGGAGCTAGGTAGTAGCAGGGAAGCCTTGCCGAGGCAGCCTAGATGAAACCCTGCTGAGGCAGCCTAGATGAACCCCTGCTGTGTGGAGCTAGGTAGTAGCAGGGAAGCCTTGCCGAGGCAGCCTAGATGAAACCCTGCTGAGGCAGCCTAGATGAAACCCTGCTGTGTGGAGCTAGGTAGTAGCAGGGGAAGCCCTGCTGAGGCAGCCTAGATGAAACCCTGCTGAGGCAGCCTAGATGAAACCCTGCTGAGGCAGCCTAGATGAAACCCTGCTGTGTGGAGCTAGGTAGTAGCAGGGGAAGCCTTGCTGAGGCAGCCTAGATAAAACCCTGCTGAGGCAGCCTAGATGAAACCCTGCTGAGGCAGCCTAGATGAAACCCTGCTGAGGCAGCCTAGATGAAACCCTGCTGAGGCAGCCTAGATGAAACCCTGCTGTGTGGAGCTAGGTAGTAGCAGGGAAGCCTTGCTGAGGCAGCCTAGATGAACCCCTGCTGTGTGGAGCTAGGTAGTAGCAGGGGAAGCCTTGCTGAGGCAGCCTAGATGAACCCCTGCTGTGTGGAGCTAGGTAGTAGCAGGGAAGCCTTGCAGAGGCAGCCTAGATGAACCCCTGCTGTGTGGATTCAGGTAGGGGCTGACCTAGGTCTGTTGGAGGTCTGATGGGCTGACCTAGGTCTGTTGGAGGTCTGAGGGGCTGACCTAGGTCTGTTGGAGGTCTGAGGGGCTGACCTAGGTCTGTTGGAGGTCTGAGGGGCTGACCTAGGTCTGTTGGAGGTCTGATGGGCTGACCTAGGTCTGTTGGAGGTCTGTTGGAGGTCTGAGGGGCTGACCTAGGTCTGTTGGAGGTATCAGAGGGGCTGACCTAGGTCTGTTGGAGGTCTGAGGGGCTGACCTAGGTCTGTTGGAGGTATCAGAGGGGCTGACCTAGGTCTGTTGGAGGTCTGAGGGGCTGACCTAGGTCTGTTGGAGGTCTGAGGGGCTGACCTAGGTCTTTTGGAGGTCTGATGGGCTGACCTAGGTCTGTTGGAGGTATGAGGGGCTGACCTAGGTCTGTTGGAGGTATGAGGGGCTGACCTAGGTCTGTTGGAGGTCTGAGGGGCTGACCTAGGTCTGTTGGAGGTCTGAGGGGCTGACCTAGGTCTGTTGGAGGTCTGAGGGGCTGACCTAAGTCTGTTGGAGGTCTGATGGGCTGACCTAGGTCTGTTGGAGGTATCAGAGGGGCAGAGCATACCAGCGTGGTCAGAGCCATCTTGGTTTCATTTAGGCCTAGTAACTGAAAATGTAAGTCATATTATATTGCATTGTTGGTCTTGTTTGTGCGTTTCTGAGAGATTTTCGTTCAATTCCCGGGCTCACTTAATGTTTTCGTGTGTATCTGAGCAGGCAGAAATGCAGCCTGTGTGACACATGTTTTATCATGCACCGTTTACCTGCAACATGTACTGATAAAGAGGAATATGTAGACCCACGATTGATCTGCTATGGGGAGCAAAGTTCTATATTAGTTTCTACAGAGAGTGTAGTGGTTGAACCATATAACCAATTAGTAGGAACTGTCAATGGGTAGGGGCTCTGGGTCTATCTGGGATTGACTGGAGGAACTGTCAATGGGTAGGGGCTCTGGGTCTATCTGGGATTGACTGGAGGAACTGTCAATGGGTAGGGGCTCTGGGTCTATCTGGGATTGACTGGAGGAACTGTCAATGGGTAGGGGCTCTGGGTCTATCTGTGATTGACTGGAGGAACTGTCAATGGGTAGGGGCTCTGGGTCTATCTGGGATTGACTGGAGGAACTGTCAATGGGTAGGGGCTCTAGGTCTATGGGACTGACTGGATCTAGGGATTGACTGGAGGGGCTCTGGGTCTATCTGGGATTGACTGGAGGGGCTCTAGGTCTATCTGTGATTGACTGGAGGGGCTCTAGGTCTATCTGTGATTGACTGGAGGGGCTCTGGGTCTATCTGGGATTGACTGGAGGGGCTCTGGGTCTATCTGGGATTGACTGTAGGGGCTCTGGGTCTATCTGGGATTGACTGGAGGAACTGTCAATGGGTAGGGGCTCTGGGTCTATCTGTGATTGACTGGAGGACTATTTAAAACCCATTTGTACTGTGTGTTGGGGCAGAGGTCACCAACCATCTATTCTCTGGTACATTTTCACCCCAACCATCACATACCACAACCAGAGTTGAGCTCAATTCCAGTTAATTCAGGGAGTACACCCGATTAAAAAGCATTGAAGAGAATTGGAATTTCAGTGTACTTCCTAAATTGACTGGAATTGAAATGGAATTGACCACAACACATTCCACCAAGCGGAGTTGAGAGGCTAGGCGGAGTTGAGAAGCTAAGCTAGGCGGAGTTGAGAAGCTAGGCTAGGCGGAGTTGAGAAGCTAGGCTAGGCAGAGTTGAGAAGCTAGGCTAGGCGGAGTTGAGAAGCTAGGCTAGGTGGAGTTGAGAAGCTAGGCTAGGCGGAGTTGAGAAGCTAGGCTAGGCGGAGTTGAGAAGCTAGGCTAGGCGGAGTTGAGAAGCTAGGCTAGGCGGTGTTGAGAAGCTAGGCTAGGCGGAGTTGAGAAGCTAGGCTAGGCGGAGTTGAGAAGCTAGGCTAGGCGGAGTTGAGAAGCTAGGCTAGGCGGTGTTGAGAAGCTAGGCTAGGCGGAGTTGAGAAGCTAGGCGGAGTTGAGAAGCTAGGCGGAGTTGAGAAGCGGGAGCGGAGAAGCTAGGCTAGGCGAAGTTGAGAAGCTAGGCGGAGTTGAGAAGCTAGGCTAGGCGGAGTTGAGAAGCTAGGCTAGGCGGAGTTGAGAAGCTAGGCTAGGCGGAGTTGAGAAGCTAGGCGGAGTTGAGAAGCTAGGCTAGGCGGAGTTGAGAAGCTAGGCTAGGCGGAGTTGAGAAGCTAGGCTAGGCGGAGTTGAGAAGCTAGGCTAGGCGGAGTTGAGAAGCTAGGCTAGGCGGAGTTGAGAAGCTAGGCGGAGTTGAGAAGCTAGGCTAGTTGAGAAGCTAGGCTAGGCGGAGTTGAGAAGCTAGGCTAGGCGGAGTTGAGAAGCTAGGCTAGGCGGAGTGAGAAGCTAGGCTAGGCGGAGTTGAGAAGCTAGGCTAGGCTAGGAGTTGAGAAGCTAGGCTAGGCGGAGTTGAGAAGCTAGGCTAGGCGGAGTTGAGAAGCTAGGGCTGGGCGGAGTTGAGAAGCTAGGCTAGGCGGAGTTGAGAAGCTGGCGGAGTTGAGAAGCTAGGCTAGGCGGAGTTGAGAAGCTAGGCTAGGCGGAGTTGAGAAGCTAGGCTAGGCGGAGTTGAGAAGCTAGGCTAGGAGTTGAGAAGCTAGGCTAGGCGGAGTTGAGAAGCTAGGCGGAGTTGAGAAGCTAGGCAGAGTTGAGAAGCTAGGCTAGGCGGAGTTGAGAAGCTAGGCTAGGCGGAGTTGAGAAGCTAGGCTAGGCGGAGTTGAGAAGCTAGGCTAGGCGGAGTTGAGAAGCTAGGCTAGGCGGAGTTGAGAAGCTAGGCGGAGTTGAGAAGCTAGGCTAGGCGAAGTTGAGAAGCTAGGCAGAGTTGAGAAGCTAGGCTAGGCGGAGTTGAGAAGCTAGGCTAGGCGGAGTTGAGAAGCTAGGTGCAGTTCTAACTCTTCCACCTTTCATGTCACAGAATGAGATTCTAGTTGTGTCCAGTGATGGCAGTGTTGGAGAAAGCTGCTGATGGAAATAAAACCAATAGTTTTTAGTACTTTCTACTATCTGACTGCTCCGCTGCTACTCTAGACTTATCTGAGTATGTTTAGCTAACACCCTCTAACTTCCAGCATCTGTTTTCTTCTCACAGGAACACCTTCCAGTATGTTTAGCTAACACCCTCTAACTTCCAGCATCTGTTTTCTTCTCACAGGAACACCTTCCAGTATGTTTAGCTAACACCCTCTAACTTCCAGCATCTGTTTTCTTCTCACAGGAACACCTTCCAGTATGTTTAGCTAACACCCTCTAACTTCCAGCATCTGTTTTCTTCTCACAGGAACACCTTCCAGTATGTTTAGCTAACACCCTCTAACTTCCAGCATCTGTTTTCTTCTCACAGGAACACCTTCCAGTATGTTTAGCTAACACCCTCTAACTTCCAGCATCTGTTTCCCTCTCACAGGAACACCTTCCAGTATGTTTAGCTAACACCCTCTAACTTCCAGCATCTGTTTTCTTCTCAGCTTGAGCATCATGTAAAACAATAACATGCCAGGATTTAAACCTTCATTATAACCTTGTTTACCAAATGTAAGTAACCGACTAGAATGTATTATGACAACCACCTGTCATTGCAGTCTGATGTGTTTATTCACTTTCAACAGCAGAAAACGAACAGGTTGTTCTGATCAATAGACAGGATATAGACCAGGCTGTTCTGATCAGTAGACAGGATATAGACCAGGCTGTTCTGATCAGTAGACAGGATATAGACCAGGCTGTTCTGATCAGTAGACAGGGTATAGACCAGGCTGTTCTGATCAGTAGACAGGATATAGACCAGGCTGGTCCACTGAACAGGCTGTTCTGATCAGTAGACAGGATATAGACCAGGCTGTTCTGATCAGTAGACAGGATATAGACCAGGCTGTTCCACTAGACCAGGATACTGTGTTAACAGGCTAACAGGCTGTTCTGATCAGTAGACAGGATATAGACCAGGCTGTTCTGATCAGTAGACAGGATATAGACCAGGCTGGTCCATTGTGTTAACAGGCTGTTCTGATCAGTAGACAGGATATAGACCAGGCTGTTCTGATCAGTAGACAGGATATAGACCAGGCTGTTCTGATCAGTAGACAGGATATAGACCAGGCTGTTCTGATCACTGTTCTGAGTTAACCAGGCTGTTCTGATCAGTAGACAGGGTATAGACCAGGCTGTTCTGATCAGTAGACAGGGTATAGACCAGGCTGTTCTGATCAGTAGACAGGATATAGACCAGGCTGTTCTGATCAGTAGACAGGATATAGACCAGGCTGTTCTGATCAGTAGACAGGATATAGACCAGGCTGTTCTGATCAGTAGACAGGATAGACCAGGCTGTTCTGATCAGTAGACCAGGATATGTTGTTCTGATCAGTAGACAGGATATAGACCAGGCTGTTCTGATCAGTAGACAGGATATAGACCAGGCTGTTCTGATCAGTAGACAGGATATAGACCAGGCTGTTCTGATCAGTAGACAGGGTATAGACCAGGCTGTTCTGATCAGTAGACAGGATATAGACCAGGCTGTTCTGATCAGTAGACAGGATATAGACCAGGCTGTTCTGATCAGTAGACAGGATATAGACCAGGCTGTTCTGATCAGTAGACAGGGTATAGACCAGGCTGTTCTGATCAGTAGACAGGATATAGACCAGGCTGTTCTGATCAGTAGACAGGATATAGACCAGGCTGTTCTGATCAGTAGACAGGATATAGACCAGGCTGTTCTGATCAGTAGACAGGATATAGACCAGGCTGTTCTGATCAGTAGACAGGATATAGACCAGGCTGTTCTGATCAGTAGACAGGGTATAGACCAGGCTGTTCTGATCAGTAGACAGGATATAGACCAGGCTGTTCTGATCAGTAGACAGGGTATAGACCAGGATGTTCTGATCAGTAGACAGGATATAGACCAGGCTGTTCTGATCAGTAGACAGGGTATAGACCAGGCTGTTCTGATCAGTAGACAGGATATAGACCAGGCTGTTCTGATCAGTAGACAGGATATAGACCAGGCTGTTCTGATCAGTAGACAGGGGTATAGACCAGGCTGTTCTGATCAGTAGACAGGATATAGACCAGGCTGTTCTGATCAGTAGAGGGATATAGACCAGGCTGTTCTGATCAGTAGACAGGGTATAGACCAGGCTGTTCTGAGTCAGTAGACAGGATATAGACCAGGCTGTTCTGATCAGTAGACAGGTATAGACCAGGCTGTTCTGATCAGTAGACAGGATATAGACCAGGCTGTTCTGATCAGTAGACAGGGGTATAGACCAGGCTGTTCTGATCAGTAGACAGGATATAGGACCAGGCTGTTCTGATCAGTAGACAGGATATAGACCAGGCTGTTCAATCAGTACTACATTATATATACCAGGCTGTTCTGATCAAAAGACACCTATATACAGGTCACCAGAGCTGTTCTGATCAGTATACAGGGTATATACCTACATCAATGTACATTACCTTGGATATAGACAGGTTCTGATCATTACCTTGGATATAGAGGCTGTTCAATCAGTAGAGGATATATACCAGGCTGTTCCTGATCAGAGTCAATGTAGAGGCTGTTCTGATCAGTAGACAGGTCTATAGACCAGAGTTCTGATCAGTAGACAGGATATATACCAGGCTGTTCTGATCAGTAGACAGGTCAATAGACCAGGCTGTTCTGATCAGTAGACAGGGTATAGACCAGGATGTTCTGATATCAGTAGACAGGATATGACCAGGCTGTTCTGATCAGTAGACAGGATATAGACCATAGGCTGTTCTGATCAGTAGTCAGGGTATGTGGGGCTGTTCTGATCAGTAGACAGGATATAGACCAGGCTGAGTTCTGATCAGTGACAGGGATATAGACCAGGGGTTCTGATCAGAGTCAATGTAGACCAGGCTGTTCTGATCAGTAGACAGGGTATAGACCAGGCTGTTCTGATCAGTAGACAGGATATAGACCAGGCTGTTCTGATCAGTAGACAGGATATAGTCCTCTGGCTGGTTCTGATCAGTAGTCAATGTGGAGGCTGTTCTGATCAGTAGACAGGGTATTAGACCAGGCTGTTCTGAGTCAATTAGACTGGATATAGACCAGGCTGTTCTGATCAGTAGTCAGGATGTGGACCAGGCTGGTCCTCTGTGTTAACAGGCTGTTCTGATCAGTTACAGGTGTGGAGTTGCTGTTCTGTTATCAGGTAGACAGGATTTAGACCACTGGTCCATTGTTTAACAGGCTGTTCTGACCTTGTAGTCAGGTATAGACCAGGCTGTTCTGTTATCATACCTACATTAGACCAGGTCTGTTCTGATCAGTAGACATATACCTGGTCCACTGTTATATACAGGCTGTTCATTTACAGGTATAGACCAGGCTGTTTACCTGGTGACAGGATATAGACCACTGTTCTGGTCATTTAGACAGGGTATAGACCTTGATGTTACCTATCATTTACAGGATATAGACCAGGCTGTTCTTACCTTGTTATATAGACCAGGCTGTTCTGACTCAGTAGACAGGGTTAGTTAGGATACCTGATCAGTTAGACAGGTATAGACCAGGCTGTTCTGATCACCTACATTTAGAGGCTGTTCTGATACATTACCTTAGTTAGGGTATACCAGGCTGTTCTGATCAGTAGACAGGATATAGACCAGGCTGTTCTGATCATTTAGACAGGATATAGATTACCTTGTTGTTACCTGATCATTTAGACTGGATACATTACCTTGTTGTTCTGATCATTTACAGGTCCACCAGGCTGTTCTGATCAGTAGACCTATATTTACCAGGTCTGTTCTGATCAGTTAGACAGGATATAGACCAGGCTGTTCTGATCAGTAGACAGGGTATAGACCAGGCTGTTCTGATCAGTAGACAGGGTTTAGACAGGCCACTGACAGTAGACCTATAGACCAGTCTGTTCTGATCAGTAGACAGGATATAGACCTTTTAGGCTGTTCTGATCAGTAGACAGGGTAGGTCTGACCAGGCGGTTCTGATCAGACCTTATAGACCAGGATTTACAGGTCCACCGTGGAACTCCGGATCTTGTTGTCATCACCTATCACTAATTAGCATAGAGCAACGGTGTTAAAACCTATTACTAAAAAATACAGAGTCAATGTGGAGGCTATATACAGGGGGTCATGGTACAGAGTCAATGTGGACTATAGACCTTGGGCTGTAGTACAGAGTCAATTTGGAGGCTATTATACAGGGGGGGTACCTTGTTACAGACCAATGTTTACAGGCTGATACAGGGGTTGTTGAGTCAACCTATCATTTACAGGTCCTGATACATTACCTTGTGTATAGGCTATCATTTACAGGGGGTCTGGTACATTAATTGGAGGCTGTATACTATATACAGGGGTTTACAGAGTCAATGTGGAGGCTATTACAGGGGGTAGACCTCCTAGTATTAGTCAATGTGGATCTATATACAGGGGGTCCTACAGAGTATATGATGGAGGCTATATACAGGGTATTACATTTACAGGTCAATGTGGAGTTGCTATATACCTTGTTCTACGGTACCTATCATTTACAGGTCCACTACATTACCTTGTTATATACCTATCATTTACAGGTCTGATACATTACCTTGTTGTATACCTATCATTTACAGGTCTGATACATTACCTTGTTGTATACCTATCATTTACAGGTCCACTACATTACCTTGTTATATACCTATCATTTACAGGTCTGATACATTACCTTGTTGTATACCTATCATTTACAGGTCCACTACATTACCTTGTTATATACCTATCATTTACAGGTCTGATACATTACCTTGTTGTATACCTATCATTTACAGGTCTGATACATTACCTTGTTGTATACCTATCATTTACAGGTCTGATACATTACCTTGTTGTATAGGTCCTATCATTTACAGGTCCACTACATTAGACCAGAGTCTACTTTATATACCCTATGTTATATCCTATCATACTTTACAGGTCTGATACATTACCTTGTTGTATACCTAGTCTTTACTGGTCCTGGTACATTACTGGCCCTGTTGTATAGTCCTATCATTTACAGTCCACTACATTACCTTGTTATATACCTATTAGTCTTTACAGGTCCTACATTAGTCCTTGTTATATGGCCCTATCCCTGTTTACAGGTCTGATACATTACCTTGTTGTATGGGACCCCTATCATCTACAGTCCACTACATCCTTCAGGGAGGTGGTGATGGGGGGCCTGCTGGAGTCCTCATGAATGAGATCGTGGGCCAGGTAGAGCTGCAGAACCTGTGGAGAAATCAGAGGTTAGTCAGTTCACTTATAGGTCCTGTAGTTAGTCCTCTGTTAGTCTGGTGACTGGTCCTGTAGTTAGTCCTCTGTTAGTCTGGTGACTGGTCCTGTAGTTAGTCCTCTGTTAGTCTGGTGACTGGTCCCTGTTGTTAGTCCTCTGTTAGTCTGGTGACTGGCCCTGTTGTTAGTCCTCTGTTAGTCTGGTGACTGGCCCTGTAGTTAGTCCTCTGTTAGTCTGGTGACTGGCCCTGTTGTTAGTCCTCTGTTAGTCTGGTGACTGGCCCTGTTGTTAGTCCTCTGTTAGTCTGGTGACTGGCCCTGTAGTTAGTCCTCTGTTAGTCTGGTGACTGGTCCTGTAGTTAGTCCTCTGTTAGTCTGGTGACTGGCCCTGTCTTCTGTTAGTCCTCTGTTAGTCTGGTGACTGGCCCTGTAGTTAGTCCTCTGTTAGTCTGGTGACTGGCCCTGTTGTTAGTCCTCTGTTAGTCTGGTGACTGGTCCGGTAGTTAGTCCTCTGTTAGTCTGGTGACTGGTCCTGTAGTTAGTCCTCTGTTAGTCTGGTGACTGGTCCTGTAGTTAGTCCTCTGTTAGTCTGGTGACTGGCCCTGTATTTAGTCCTGTCTGTTAGTCTGGTGACTGGCCCTGTTGTTAGTCCTCTGTTAGTCTGGTGACTGGCCCTGTTGTTAGTCCTCTGTTAGTCTGGTGACTGGCCCTGTATTTAGTCCTCTGTTAGTCTGGTGACTGGTCCTGTAGTTAGAGTCCTCTGTTCGTCTGGTGACTGGTCCTGTTGTTAGTCCTCTGTTAGTCTGGTGACTGGCCCTGTTGTTAGTCCTCTGTTAGTCTGGTGACTGGCCCTGTTGTTAGTCCTCTGTTAGTCTGGTGACTGGCCCTGTTGTTAGTCCTCTGTTAGTCTGGTGACTGGTCCTGTTGTTAGTCCTCTGTTAGTCTGGTGACTGGCCCTGTAGTTAGTCCTCTGTTAGTCTGGTGACTGGCCCTGTTGTTAGTCCTCTGTTAGTCTGGTGACTGGCCCTGTAGTTAGTCCTCCGTTAGTCTGGTGACTGGCCCTGTAGTTAGAGTCCTCTGTTAGTCTGGTGACTGGCCCTGTTGTTAGTCCTCTGTTAGTCTGGTGACTGGTCCTGTCAGTTAGAGTCCTCTGTTAGTCTGGTCTGGCCTTTTAGGGCTCTGTTAGTCTAGTGACTGGTCCTCAGAGTCCTTTAGGGCTGTTAGTCTAGACTCTAGACCTTTCAGGGCTGTTAGTCTAGACTCTAGACCTTTAGGGCTGTTAGTCTTAGACTCTAGACCTTTGGGGCTGTTAGTCTAGACTCTAGACCTTTAGGGCTGTTAGTCTAGACTCTAGACCTTTAGGGCTGTTAGTCTAGACTTCTAGACCTTTAGGGATGTTAGTCTAGACTCTAGACCTTTAGGCTGTTTCTAGTCTAGACCTTTAGGGCTGTTAGTCTAGACTCTAGACCTTTGGGGCTGTTAGTCTAGACTCTAGACCTTTGGGCTGTTATGACTCTAGACCTTTGGGGCTGTTATTCTAGACTAGACCTTTAGGGTCTGTTAGTCTAGACTCTAGACCTTTGGGGCTGTTATTCTAGACTCTAGACCTTTGGGGCTGTTATTCTAGACTCTAGACCTTTAGGGCTGTTAGTCTAGACTCTAGACCTTTAGGGCTGTTATTCTAGACTCTAGACCTTTGGGGCTGTTATTCTAGACTCTAGACCTTTAGGTTCCTAGTGAATACGACCCTGGTCTCCCAGACAGAGATGAACGTTCCTAGTGAATACGACCCTGGTCTCCCAGACAGAGATGAAGCCTACTGTAGATTCAACATGATGTCCATAACCAGACCCTTTAGTCTCCTCTCTCTATTATACCTGATGAGTTCATTTCATTGCTGTGTATTTCATCATCTCCAAAGCCTCAAAGCAGAGTTGTGTCTGTTTCAGGGGGGCTTCTCTGCAGCGCCGGCGCGGGCTGTCTCCGCCGTCAAGAACATCAACCTCCCAGAAATGCCTCGCAACATCAACATCGGAGACATCAATATCAAAGTGCCCAGCCTCTCTCCCTTCTGACCAGGGAGCGGAGCAGGGGCTAGGCCCAAACGGCACCCTATTCCCTATATAGTGCACTACTTTAGACCAGAGCCCTATGGCACCCTATTCCCTATATAGTGCACTACTTTAGACCAGAGCCCTATGGAACCCTATTCCCTATATAGTGCACTACTATCAGACCAGAGCCCTATGGAACCCTATTCCCATATATAGTGCACTACTTTAGACCAGAGCCCTATGGCACCCATCATTCCCCATATAGTGCACTACTTTAGACCAGAGCCCTATGGCACCCTATTCCCCATATAGTGCACTACTTTTTGACCAGAGCCCTATTGAACCCTATATATGTGTCACTACTTTAGACCAGAGCCCTATTGAACCCTTGGTATCATGTGCACTATTTAGACCAGAGCCTATGGCACCCTATTTATAGTGCACTACTTTAGACCAGAGCCCTATGGCACCCATATTCCCCATATAGTGCACTACTTTAGACCAGAGCCCTATGGCACCATTCCCCATATAGTGCACTACTTTAGACCAGAGCCCTCATGGCCCCTATATAGTGCACTACTTTAGACCAGAGCCCTATTGCACCCCCTATATAGTGCACTACTTTAGACCAGAGCCCTATGGCACCTTCCCTATATTAATAGTGCACTACTTTAGACCAGAGCCCTATGGCACCCTATTCCCTATATAGATGGTATACTTTCCTGTTTACCAGAGTCATGTCATATGGAATAGATTGGTATATGTAGTGCACTATTTAATAGACCAGGTAGTGTCACTATTTATATATGGAATAGGGTGTATAGGTAATAGCATTGAGCATGTATATTTAATAGATAGTCCTGGATATTTAATAATTGGTAGTGCTGTTTATTGATGGTGTATCAGGTCCTCTTTAAAATGATATCATGTCATATTTAATAATATATCACTGCTTTTCTGTTTAATAGATTGGTATCATGTCATATTTAGCGAGGTTCAGTCAGGACATGTATGTTGTCAGGTTAATCCCTTATCCTTCTGTCAGCATGTCCCTCTATTGATGTCAGTGAATTATCAGGGCTCCTCTCAAAATGGTATCATGTCCTGTTTAATAGATCCCTCATGTTTTTCCTGTCAGGACATTATCCTCCATCCTTCTGTCAGATTATCCCTCATTATCCATCCAACCTTCTGTCAGGACATTATCCCTCTATCCTCTGTCAGGACATTATCCCTCTATCCTTCTGTCAGGACATTATCCCTCTATCCTTCTGTCAGGACATTATCCCTCTCATCCTTCTGTCAGGACATTATCCCTCTATCCTTCTGTCAGACATTATCCCTCCATCCTTCTGTCAGACATTATCCTCCATCCTTCTGTCAGACATTATCCCTCCATCCTTTTGTCAGGACATTATCCTGTCCATCCTTCTGTCAGGACATTATCCCTCCATCCTTCTGTCAGGACATTATCCCTCCATCCTTCTGTCAGGTACATTATCCCTCATATTTAATTCTGTCAGGACATGTCCCTCCATCCTTCTGTCAGGACATTATCCCTCCATCCTTCTGTCAGGACATTTATCCCTCCATCCTTCTGTCGGGACATTACCCCCTCTAACCTTCTGTCGGGACATATCCTCTAACCTTCATGTCAGTTTACATTGATCCCTCTTTAACCTTGGTATCTGTCAGGACATTATAGATTGGTATCCTCTATCCTTCTGTCATTGGTATCATTATCCCTAATAGATTGGTATCATCCTTCTGTCAGACATTATCCCTCCATCCTTCTGTCAGACATTTAATAGATTGGTCCATCCTTCTGTTGGTATCATTATCCCTCTATCCTTGGTATCATGTCAGGACATTATCCCTCCTGTCCTGTGTCATAGATTATCCCTCTTTAATTGGTCATGTCAGACATTATCCTCTAACTGGTATCATGTCCAGTCACATTTATCCTCTAACCTTCTGTCATATTTAATAGATTGGTATCCTCTAATTTCTAGATTGGTATCATGTCCAGTCAATTTAATGTCAGGTATCATCCTCTAACCTTCTGTCCAGGACATTTTAATCCTTGGTATCATGTCCTGTCATATTTAATAGATTGGTATTATCCTGTCATAGTTAGTCTATCACCTGTTTAATAGATTGGTATCATGTCCTGTTTAATAGATTGGATTGGTGACCAATAGATGTGATTTCTCCACGTGGGGGATGTTTAACAGATTGGCATTGGTATCATGACCTTTTCCTGTGTGTGGGGAAATTACACAGTTCTCCTGTCATATTTAATGATTTGTACAAGATAATGACATATTTATGTTGCTGTTGGTATCATGTCCTGTCATAATGACATGTTATTGTAGCTGCATTTAATGATTGTGAACATGTGTGTATTTATAGATTGGTATAGTTTGTCCGTGTGATTGTGTATCATGTCCTGTCATATTTAATAGATTGGTGATCATTGTTTGCATGGGTCCAATAGATTGGTATCATGTCCTGTCATATTTAATGGATTGGTTTGGTATCATGTCCTGTCATATTTAAATGTAGTGTGGTCATTTTAATAGATTGGTATCATGTCCTGTCATATTTGTAATCAGAAGGTTTGGTATCATGTCCTGTCATATTTAATAGATTGGTATCATGTCCAGTCATATTTAATAGATTGGTATCATGTCCAGTCATATTTAATAGATTGGTATCATGTCCAGTCATATTTAATAGATTGGTATCATGTCCTGTCATATTTAATAGATTGGTATCATGTCCTGTCATATTTAATAGATTGGTATCATGTCCTGTCATATTTAATAGATTGGTATCATGTCCTGTCATATTTAATAGATTGGTATCATGTCCAGTCATATTTAATAGATTGGTATCATGTCCAGTCATATTTAATAGATTGGTATCATGTCCAGTCATATTTAATAGATTGGTATCATGTCCTGTCATATTTAATAGATTGGTATCATGTCCTGTCATATTTAATAGATTGGTATCATGTCCTGTCATATTTAATAGA
This sequence comes from Oncorhynchus nerka, assembly GCF_034236695.1. NCBI lineage: Eukaryota > Metazoa > Chordata > Actinopteri > Salmoniformes > Salmonidae > Oncorhynchus > Oncorhynchus nerka. The sequence goes on from NC_088422.1 coordinate 106,360,876, forward strand.
TTGATTTGGTATCATGTCCTGTTTAATAGATTGGTATCATGTCCTGTTTAATAGATTGGATTGGTATCATGTCCTGTTTAATAGATTGGTATCATGTCCTGTTTAATAGATTGGATTGGTATCATGTCCTGTTTAATAGATTGGTATCATGTCCTGTCATATTTAATAGATTGGTATCATGTCCTGTCATATTTAATAGATTGGTATCATGTCCTGTTTAATAGATTGGTATCATGTCCTGTCATATTTAATAGATTGGTTTGGTATCATGTCCTGTCATATTTAATAGATTGGTATCATGTCCTGTCATATTTAATAGATTGGTATCATGTCCTGTCATATTTAATAGATTGGTATCATGTCCAGTCATATTTAATAGATTGGTATCATGTCCTGTCATATTTATCATGTCCTGTTTAATAGATTGGTATCATGTCCTGTCATATTTAATAGATTGGTATCATGTCCAGTCATATTTAATAGATTGGTATCATGTCCTGTCATATTTAATAGATTGGTATCATGTCCTGTCATATTTAATAGATTGGTATCATGTCCTGTCATATTTAATAGATTGGTTTGGTATCATGTCCAGTCATATTTAATAGATTGGTATCATGTCCAGTCATATTTAATAGATTGGTATCATGTCCAGTCATATTTAATAGATTGGTATCATGTCCTGTCATATTTAATAGATTGGTTTGGTATCATGTCCTGTCATATTTAATAGATTGGTATCATGTCCAGTCATATTTAATAGATTGGTATCATGTCCTGTCATATTTAATAGATTGGTATCATGTCCAGTCATATTTAATAGATTGGTATCATGTCCTGTCATATTTAATAGATTTGGTATCATGTCCAGTCATATTTAATAGATTGGTATCATGTCATATTTAATAGATTGGTTTGGTATCATGTCCTGTCATATTTAATAGATTGGTATCATGTCCTGTCATATTTAATAGATTGGTATCATGTCCTGTCATATTTAATAGATTGGTTTGGTATCATGTCCTGTCATATTTAATAGATTGGTATCATGTCCTGTCATATTTAATAGATTGGTATCATGTCCTGTCATATTTAATAGATTGGTTTGGTATCATGTCCAGTCATATTTAATAGATTGGTATCATGTCATATTTAATAGATTGGTTTGGTATCATGTCCTGTCATATTTAATAGATTGGTATCATGTCCTGATTGGTATCATGTCATAATAGATTGGTTTGGTATCATGTCCTGTCATATTTAATAGATTGGTATCATGTCCAGTCATATTTAATAGATTGGTATCATGTCCAGTCATATTTAATAGATTGGTTTGGTATCATGTCCAGTCATATTTAATAGATTGGTATCATGTCATATTTAATTGATTGGTTTGGTATCATGTCCTGTCATATTTAATAGATTGGTATCATGTCCTGTCATATTTAATAGATTGGTTTGGTATCATGTCCAGTCATATTTAATAGATTGGTATCATGTCATATTTAATTGATTGGTTTGGTATCATGTCCTGTCATATTTAATAGATTGGTATCATGTCCTGTCATATTTAATAGATTGGTATCATGTCCTGTCATATTTAATAGATTGGTTTGGTATCATGTCCAGTCATATTTAATAGATTGGTATCATGTCCTGTCATATTTAATAGATTGGTTTGGTATCATGTCCTGTCATATTTAATAGATTGGTATCATGTCATATTTAATTGATTGGTTTGGTATCATGTCCAGTCATATTTAATAGATTGGTTTGGTATCATGTCATATTTAATAGGTGGTTTCTGGTGTTTACCAAGAGCTGCCATCAAGAAGGCCGACAATACAGTCAGTCAGAGTCGGCAGGAATCAGAGGCGTAAACCGGCCTAAATATTGAATGAACCTGATTCTGTTGTCTGTCTGCAACCTTCTCAAAGCGTTTTCCAAGACCGCTTCTATCCAGAACATTGTAATGGTGAAAATAGATCCATGTTATAAGTGTAGCTGCTACATTCCCATCCAACAATAAAATGTCAGAGGAAACTTGTGTTCTTGACTGTTTATTTTCTGCCTTTTCCAAGTATACTGTTTGTGCAGTAACAACAACAAACCTTTGTCAACACCTCGTTTTGTGTGTCTTTTCTCAGAAGACTACAGTCATGTCTTACCAGCCGACCTCAGAACGTTAGTCACAGTCACAAGTCTTGTGGGGATGCATCCTAAATGGCTCCCTATTTCGTGCACTACTTTAGGGCTCATAGGGCTCATAGAGCTCTGATCAAAAGTAGTGCACTATATAGGGAATAGGGTGCCGTTTGGGAGTGATCCTGTGGTCAGTACTGATCATGTTCTCTACTGCCGTCGTTTCCTTTCCTCCCATCAGGTCCAAAGAACACCACAGTGAGTTCCAAGTTTCTTTCACATCCACTCTGACAGACACGCATTCCAAGCCCGTCCTGTAGGATTCAGGGTGGGTCGTTCCCTTCCCCTCCGACAGCTGTTTTTCCATCTAGTGTAGTTGGAACAGGAAAACCTGAGGTATCTCCCACCTCTACACTAAACACATGGGATCTGAATGAGTCCGTCCGTGTGTGTTGCTTCACAGCAGTCTGTTTGGGATCGTCTGGTCACTCAGTCTGGACATCAGTTCCTCCTACCTGGTATGTACTGTGTTTTTTGTCTTTTAGTCTTCTAGTGGGACAGTAAAACAGCGTGAAAGGTACAGCGAGTTATGCCTCTGGATTTGCGCGTTTGTGTTTTTTGTCTTTTAGTCTTCTAGTGGTGTTTGATCAGAAGCAGAGTTCATGTCAATGTGTCCGGCTGTCTCAGCCAGGATTTATTCCGCATATGGTCCTCTGATGTGACCAGGCTTGTTCTGGGGGTTGTTTAAAGTATACGGGTAAGAGATTCATTTAGCTTTTGGCAACATGTCTCTGTGGTTCATTCAGAGTGATGTGTGAAGAGTTAATGTGGTTGTGGCTGCTGCTTCAGTGAAACACCAGGTGTTAGTAGTTACAGAGGAGTCACCCTGAACTGGAAGACCCTGAACACGCTTCCTGGAAACCTGATCCCTGGAAACCACCATCAGTCACACACAGGTCTTCAATCTCTCTCTCTCTCTCTCTCTCTCTCTCTCTCTCTCTCTCTCTCTCTCTTTGTCAGTCTCACACAGGTCTTCAATCTCTCTCTCTCTCTCTCTCTCTCTCTCTCTCTCTCTCTCAGTCAGTCACACAGGTCTCTCACACAGGTCTTCAATCTCTCTCTCTCTCTCTCTCTCTCTCTCTCTCTCTCTCTTTGTCAGTCACACAGGTCTTCAATCTCTCTCTCTCTCTCTCTCTCTCTCAGTCACACACAGGTCTTCAACCTCTCTCTCTCTCTCTCTCTCTCTCTCGCTCTCTCTTTGTCAGTCACACACAGGTCTTCAATCTCTCTCTCTCTCTCTCTCTCTCTCTCTCTCTCTCTCTCGCTCTTCGTCAGTCACACACAGGTCTTCAATCTCTCTCTCTCTCTCTCTCTCTCTCTCTTCGTCAGTCACACACAGGTCTTCAACCTCTCTCTCTCTCTCTCTCTCTCTCTCTCTCTTCTCTCGCTCTTCGTCAGTCACACACAGGTCTTCAACCTCTCTCTCTCTCTCTCTCTCTCTCTCTCTCTCTGTCAGTCTCACACAGGTCTTCAATCTCTCTCTCTCTCTCTCTCTCTTTCTCTCTCTTTGTCAGTCACACACAGGTCTTCAACCTCTCTCTCTCTCTCTCTCTCTCTCTCTCTCTCTCTCTCTCTCTCTCTGTATCTCTATCAATTCAATTCAAGGGCTTTATTGGCAGGGGAAACATGTGTTAACATTGCCAAAGCAAGTGAGGTAGACAACATACAAAGTGAATATATAAAGTGAAAAACAACAAAAATTAACAGTAAACATTACACATACAGAAGTTTCATAACAGTAAAGACATTACAAATGTCATATTATATATATATATACAATGTACAAATAGTTAAAGGACACAAGATAAAATGAATAAGCATAAATATGGGTTGTATTTACAATGGTGTTTGTTCTTCACTGGTTGCCCTTTTCTCGTGGCAACAGGTCACAAATCTTGCTGCTGTGATGGCACACTGGAATTTCACCCAGTAGATATGGGAGTTTTTCAAAATTGGATTTGTTTTCGAATTCTTTGTGGATCTGTGTAATCTGGGGGAAATATGTCTCTAATATGGTCATACATTGGGCAGGAGGTTAGGAAGTGCAGCTCAGTTTCCACCTCATTTTGTGGGCAGTGTGCACATAGCCTGTCTTCTCTTGAGAGCCATGTCTGCCTACGGCGGCCTTTCTCAATAGCAAGGCTATGCTCACTGAGTCTGTACATAGTCAAAGCTTTCCTTAATTTTGGGTCTGTCACAGTGGTCAGGTATTCTGCCGCTGTGTACTCTCTGTTTAGGGCCAAATAGCATTCTAGTTTGCTCTGTTTTTTTGTTAATTCTTTCCAATGTATCAAGTAATTATCTTTCTGTTTTCTCATGATTTGGTTGGGTCTAATTGTACTGCTGTCCTGGGGCTCTGTAGGGTGTGTTTGTGTTTGTGAACAGAGCCCCAGGACCAGCTTGCTTAGGGGACTCTTCTCCAGGTTCATCTCTCTGTAGGTGATGGCTTTGTTATGGAAGGTTTGGGAATGGCTTCCTTTTAGGTGGTTGCAGAATTTAACGGCTCTTTTCTGGATTTTGATAATTAGTGGGTATCGGCCTAATTCTGCTCTGCATGCATTATTTGGTGTTTTACGTTGTACACGGAGGATATTTTTGCAGAATTCTGCATGCAGAGTCTCAATTTGGTGTTTGTCCCATTTTGTGAAGTCTTGGTTGGTGAGCGGACCCCAGACCTCACAACCATAAAGGGCAATGAGCTCTATGACTGATTCAAGTATTTTTAGCCAAATCCTAATTGGTATGTTGAAATTTAGGTTTCTTTTGATGGCATAGAATGCCCTTCTTGCCTTGTCTCTCAGATCGTTCACAGCTTTGTGGAAGTTACCTGTGGCGCTGATGTTTAGGCCAAGGTATGTATAGTTTTTTGTGTGCTCTCTCTCTCTCTCTCGCTCTCTCTGGCAGTCTCACACAGGTCTTCAATCTCTCTCTCTCTCTCTCTCTCTCTCTCTCTGGCAGTCTCACACAGGTCTTCAACCTCTCTCTCTCTCTCTCTCTCTCTCTGTCAGTCTCACACAGGTCTTCAACCTCTCTCTCTCTGTCAGTCACACACAGGTCTTCAACCTCTCTCTCTCTCTCTCTCTCTCTCTCTGTCAGTCTCACACAGGTCTTCAACCTCTCTCTCTCTCTCTCTCTCTCTCTCTCTGTCAGTCTCACACAGGTCTTCAACCTCTCTCTCTCTCTCTCTCTCTCTGGCAGTCTCACACAGGTCTTCAACCTCTCTCTCTCTCTGGCAGTCTCACACAGGTCTTCTCTCTCTGGTCTCACAGGTCTTCAACTCTCTCTCTCTCTCTCTCTCTCTCTGTCAGTCACACAGGTCTTCAACCTCTCTCTCTCTCTCTCTCTCTCTCTCTCTGTCAGTCTCACACAGGTCTTCAACCTCTCTCTCTCTCTCTCTCTCTCTCTCTCTCAGTCACACACAGGTCTTCAACCTCTCTCTCTCTCTCTCTCTCTCTCTCTCTGGCAGTCTCACACAGGTCTTCAATCCTCTCTCTCTCTCTCTCTCTCTCAGTCTCACACAGGTCTTCAATCTCTCTCTCTCTCTCTCTCTCTCTCTCTCTCTGGCAGTCTCACACAGGTCTTCAATCTCTCTCTCTCTCTCTCTCGCTCTTCGTCAGTCACACACAGGTCTTCAACCTCTCTCTCTCTCTGTCAGTCACACACAGGTCTTCAACCTCTCTCTCTCTCTCTCTCTCTCTCTCTCTCTCTCTAGCTCTTCGTCAGTCACACACAGGTCTTCAACCTCTCTCTCTCTCTCTCTCTCCGCTCTTCGTCAGTCACACACAGCCTTACATCTGCCATATACCACAGTTTATTAGGTATGCCACCCTGGCCAGTTTATTAGGTATGCCACCTTGGCCAGTTTATTAGGTATGCCACCCTGGCCATTTTATTAGGTCTGCCACCTTGGCCAGTTTATTAGGTCTGCCACCTTGGCCAGTTTATTAGGTATGCCACCTTGGCCAGTTTATTAGGTCTGCCACCCTGGCCAGTTTTTTAGGTATGCCACCCTGGCCAGTTTATTAGGTCTGCCACCCTGGCCAGTTTTTTAGGTATGCCACCCTGGCCAGTTTATTAGGTCTGCCACCTTGGCCAGTTTATTAGGTCTGCCACCCTGGCCAGTTTATTAGGTCTGCCACCTTGGCCAGTTTATGAGGTATGCCACCCTGGCCAGTTTATGAGGTATGCCACCCTGGCCAGTTTATTAGGTATGCCACCCTGGCCAGTTTATTTGGTCTGCCACCCTGGCCAGTTTTTGAGGTATGCCACCCTGGCCAGTTTATTAGGTCTGCCACCCTGGCCAGTTTATTAGGTCTGCCACCCTGGCTAGTTTATTAGGTCTGCCACCCTGGCCAGTTTATTTGGTCTGCCACCCTGGCCAGTTTATTGGGTATGCCACCCTGGCCAGTTTATTAGGTCTGCCACCCTGGCCAGTTTATTAGGTCTGCCACCCTGGCTAGTTTATTAGGTCTGCCACCCTGGCCAGTTTATTTGGTCTGCCACCCTGGCCAGTTTATTGGGTATGCCACCCTGGCCAGTTTATTAGGTCTGCCACCCTGGCCAGTATATTTATTATGGATCGCTCCTACAGACAGTGAGTCACGTGGCCGTGGCTTGCTATGTTTGTATTTATTACCAATCCCCATTAGTTCCTGCCAAGGCAGCAGCTACTCTTCCTGGGGTTTATTATGGATCCCCATTAGTTCCTGCCAAGGCAGCAGCTACTCTTCCTGGGGTTTATTATGGATCCCCATTAGTTCATGTTAAGGCAGCAGCTACTCTTCCTGGGGTTTATTATGGATCCCCATTAGTTCCTGCCAAGGCAGCAGCTACTCTTCCTGGGGTTTATTATGGATCCCCATTAGTTCCTGTCAAGGCAGCAGCTACTCTTCCTGGGGTTTATTATGGATCCCCATTAGTTCCTGTCAAGGCAGCAGCTACTCCATTCCTGGGGTTTATTATGGATCCCCATTAGTTCCTGCCAAGGCAGCAGCTACTCTTCCTGGGGTTTATTATGGATCCCCATTAGTTCCTGGGGTTTATTATGGATCCCCATTAGGCAGCAGCTAGCTCTTCCTGGGGTTTATTATGGATCCCCATTAGTTCCTGTCAAGCCATGGCAGCAGCTACTCTTCCTGGGGTTTATTATGGATCCCCATTAGTTCATGTTAAGGCAGCAGCTACTCTTCCTGGGGTTTATTATGGATCCCCATTAGTTCCTGCCAAGGCAGCAGCCAGTCTTCCTGGGGTTTATTATGGATCCCCATTAGTTCCTGTTTATTATGGATCAAGGCAGCAGCTACTCTTCCTGGGGTTTATTATGGATCCCCATTAGTTCCTGTCAAGGCAGCAGCTACTCTTCCTGGGGTTTATTATGGATCCCCATTAGTTCCTGCCAAGGCAGCAGCTACTCTTCCTGGGGTTTATTATGGATCCCCATTAGTTCCTGTTGCCAAGGCAGCAGCTACTCTTCCTGGGGTTTATTATGGATCCCCATTAGTTCCTGTTGCCAAGGCAGCAGCTACTCTTCCTGGGGTTTATTATGGATCCCCATTAGTTCCTGCCAAGGCAGCAGCTACTCTTCCTGGGGTTTATTATGGATCCCCATTAGTTCCTGTTGCCAAGGCAGCAGCTACTCTTCCTGGGGGCTTATTATGGATCCCCATTAGTTCCTGCCAAAGGCAGCAGCTACTCTTCCTGGGGTTTATTATGGATCCCCATTAGTTCCTGTCAAGGCAGCAGCTACTCTTCCTGGGGTTTATTATGGATCCCCATTAGTTCCTGTCAAGCCAAGGGGTTTAGCAGCTACTCTTCCTGGGGTTTTATTATGGATCCCCATTGGTTCCTGCCAAGGCAGCAGCTACTCTTCCTGGGGTTTATTATGGATCCCCATTAGTTCCTGCCAAGGCAGCAGCTACTCTTCATGGGGTTTATTATGGATCCCCATTAGTTCCTGCAAGGCAGCAGCTACTCTTCCTGGGGTTTATTATGGATCCCCATTAGTTCCTGTTAAGGCATCAGCTACTCTTCCTGGGGTTTATTATGGATCCCCATTAGTTCCTGTCAAGTTCCTGCCAGCAGCTACTCTTCCTGGGGTTTATTAGGATCCCCATTAGTTCCTGCCAAGGCAGCAGCTACTCTTCCTGGGGTTTATTATGGATCCCCATTAGTTCCTGTCAAGGCAGCAGCTACTCTTCCTGGGGTTTATTATGGATCCCCATTAGTTCCTGCCAAGGCAGCAGCTACTCTTCCTGGGGTTTATTAGGATCCCCATTAGTTCCTGCCAAGGCAGCAGCTACTCTTCCTGTGGTTTATTATGGATCCCATTAGTTCCTGCCAAGGCAGCAGCTACTCTTCCTGGGGTTTATTATGGATCCCCATTAGTTCATGCCAAGGCAGCAGCTACTCTTCCTGGGGTTTATTATGGATCCCCATTAGTTCCTGTCAAGGCAGCAGCTATTCTTCCTGGGGT